>NW_013666157.1:457493-484258 GCF_000517525.1 Limulus polyphemus
CCCCACGTGAAGCAGAAGCCAACGAGATGGAGACCAGTACGGAAGAAGGTACGTCCTGTAAAATTAAGAGACTTGAAGAGAAATAATTCGAGTCAAGCGAGCAGTAGGCACCGTAAGTAAAGTGTGTGAATCGCTGTGAATTATAGGGTGTGTGTATAAAAGTAGTTAAGTTTAAAGTGACTGTGGAAATTAAGTGTAGTACAAAGTTTGTAACGAGAAAGAATAAACTAGTTTTAATTAAGAAAAGACTTGTATCACTGAAGTTTCTCAGAAAGAACTTTTACGGGAAATTATCAAACAAGCAGATACGTAGCAATTTAATCAATTTTCATGAACAACAATTGTTATGGTGTGAACCTGATTAACCAAGCCAACCCTAATTATTACAAATTTTATTTAAGTCGTTTAGAAATCAGATTTTAAATTTATACTAATAACACAACATTATTTTTTTAACTTTTAATATTGATTAATTATCTGACCTCTATAAAAGAAGAAGAGTCATAAAAACCAAAATACGTTTATCAGATAGAATAATTCGATTACTGTCTGCCCATTACGATTTTAGTAACGGGGCTACAAGAAGATCCTGAGGGAGAGGGGTGCCGTGAAACTTATATGTGTAGTGAGTGTTAGTATAATAAGCCTAAAGTAAAGACGTAAGGTAGGATCACCTTGCTTAGAGCCATGTGCATAAAATTTAACATAAAAGTAAAAATATTGATTTAAACGTAAATCGTTCCTGAATTAATATATTTTCTGTTATATCACAAACATTTTTAATAAAAAACCCTCTTTAATCAACAGAGACTCTAAATTAAGAAATCAACAAATATTTTGCCAGTTTTGTTGTCTATACATTTCATTATATACTTTCATTACGTAAACTAACGACAATATTAGGTTATACTTTTGTTGCTAAGCAACATGACATAAAAGCTATTGTTGAAACGTAGTATTACCAATACGCACTGGGTTTTCTATGTATTAGAAGTTGTCAATTTACCAGATTTTTACCAATAATTATTCTATGAATACGCCACGAATTCATTACATGAATGATCTTAATTTTGATTGGCTTACAAAGGAATTTACCGACGTTTGACATCACTTTTCTGCCTCTTTGTTGGTCAAGCCTGATTTCGCAAAATTTATTTATTTAAGTTAGCTATGAAATGTGAGGTTAGGGTATACTATGAAGTGGGGGGTGGTAGTACTTGCCCCGTCATTTTTTACGAGTTATACGCTTGTTTATTTATAACTTCTAGTAACGTGTACGTTACCCTTTTTTTGTTCAGTTCTTACTGCCCACTCTGAACTCAAATCGTTTAAACTACATATATAAGTAGTTGGAAAATAATTAAATTGATAAGCTAAATACGTCGAATTTGTTAACATTTAAAAAATAAAAACTATTGATTGCTCGAATTAAGTTGCATTTTAAGCTAATAAACAAGCTGTTTTTTACCAAATTTTAAAAACTTTGCGTGTGAAAAGCTCAGTCATCCGATGAAAGACTTGCATAGTTTTAAAGCAGGCCTACGATTAAACAGCAGGTTTTGTTTAAATTTACAATTTTTCCTTTTTATGAATAAACTAATACGTGTAGGCACTATTTCATAAAGTTTTTTTAGTCATTATTCACTGTTTTTATTAATGTGTATTTGACTGTCAGAACTAAGTTAACTGTTAAACCGATTTCAAAATCCAAATCTAAACATCTGCTAACGAAATCGCATCTTTAAACGTACTAGAAGTATAGAATAAGTTTTATGATTGGTTTATATTTTTGTGCATGCTGCTGAATCAGGGAGAGAAATGTACATTATCAATCATGGTAAGGTAGAGGTAAGGTATATTTATTTTTTATTGATTTCTCCATACGTTTTACTGATAAAGCTAATGTTGAAATTCATTTTTAATCAAATTAGCAGTAGATCATTTAACACGAAATAAAACTGGTGATGCTCAAAATGCTCTTATTTCTAACACGAGGATTTTGTAACATTGTATAAATGAATATGTTGTAGCGTATTCTATCGTTGTATGGGTGATTTTGTATTATTTAGTAAAAGTATTACTAGTTCAGTTCACAAAACCACCGAAACTAATTTACTTATAAATTTAGTTGCAGAATATTTTTATTTAGTTCGACCTTACTTTTTGTTTTAGTTTTGGCTAGAGGATGTAACGAGTGTGCAGCTCAATGACTAGAATTTTCTTGAAAGTGTAGAAATTATGTCAGCAGTGGAAAAGCATGAGTTTGTGATTTGTTGTTTTAGAACAAAGTCACATCTGCTGTGTCCACCGCGGGAAATCGAACAGAGGATTTTAGCGTTGTTAAATCAATAGACTTAACGCTGTTCCACCAGGGGACCGAGTTAGTAGAATCTCTCTATTGAGGCATTATTTTTTTTTTTTTTATTACCGTTTAGTGAATTGTACTTTAGCATTATTACCCCACAATTCACAAGAATCACTCAACAATAGAAACCGTTACAATGCAATTATTTGAATTCACGTATTCAACTGTCGTAACTTATGGAACATATGAACTTCCTGAATCTCTCATTATTTTCCAATCTTATCAACCCTCACAAGCTTATCGTGAAACACCTACATGTTCATATTCGAATCAAAACTGAAAATAGTGAAACACCCAATGCTCATATTTATTTCATTTGATTTGTTAATATATTATAATTAAACATAAACAAGGTATTCTAAATGAAATACAGAATACCTGTACTAGTTAGTATGTTATCTCGTAACAGTCTAAAATGAACACGCCGTTTCAATCAAGGTTCAAAAACAAAAACACAATTTAGTCATAATAACAACACTTAGAAATATATTCAACACAGTTAATAAACAAATGCCTGGCCAATACTTCACACCAATATTAATAAACACTTTATCATAAATATTAATAAATCAATAAAACCGAATCAGAAAAAGAACCTAATTAAAACAAAAAAATAAATAAATAAACTTTTCAAACAATACCTTCCAATATCAACAACTATCTCGTGACTCTCTCTAGTAAAGCATTTGGCAGGGTATTTATTTACAGGGTAGGTTAAGAGAGTACATTTTCATGTGATCATAAATTTACATAATATTCTGCTGCATTAATAGTATCTGTACGTCACCGCTAGGGAAGCTGGTGTCAGTTTCATGATACACACATATATATATATTTACTCAAAGTATAAATGATTATGTAGAAGGTGAGTTAGCTTTTTCAATGCAACTAAAAATTCATATATACAGAGATATCTCAAAGTTGTGAATTCTTGTACCTCTGAGTTCATGATTGTGATGTCCCGGGCTAACTCCTGCGATGGGCTTCAAGCCCGTATCTTCCTTATTTGGTATTGTGGTTTACTAGTGTCCACGTTTTTCTTATAACATTTGCGATCTGTTGCTTTCTCCGTACTATACGTTAAAGAAATAAAGAGAACTTGAAAACCTTTAAACATGTATATACTTGGTATTTGTATTCTACAAATACTTCATACTAGCTGGCACATTGTTATCTCAACTTATACTGGATAGTACATTGTTATCTCAACTTGTACTAGTTGGTACATTGTTATCTCAACTTTTAATAGCTGGTACATTGCTATCTCAACTTGTACTATCTAGTACATTGCTATCAACTTGTACTACTTAGTACTTTACTATCTCAGCTTCTGCTAGTTAGTACATTGTTATCTCAGCTTATACCAGCTAGTACGTTGTTATCTCAACTTATACCAGCTAGTACATCTTTATCTCAACTTGTATTAGTTAGTACATCCTTATCTCAACTTGTACTAGCTGGTACATTGCTATCTCAACTTGTACTTGCTGGTACATTGCTATCTCAACTTGTACTAGCTGGTACATTGCTATCTCAACTTGTTCTAGCTGGTACATTGCTATCTCAACTTGTACTAGCTGGTACATCGTTATCTCAACTTGTACTAGCTGGCACATTGTTATCTCAACTTATACTGGATAGTACATTGTTATCTCAGCTTGTACTAGATAGTACATTGTTATCTCAACTTATACTGGATAGTACATTGTTATCTCAACTTGTACTATCTAGTACATTGTTATCAACTTGTTACATCGCCACTAATTTATCTAAACAATATTGATAATACAATTCATTTCTGATGTATCTTTAACGACATATTCTGATGTTAATACGGTCTAGTTTAAGTAACATGAATTCTTAAACTGCGAGGTGTTTTGTAATATTTAAGAACCCATTGTGACGTTAATACAGTCTATTTTAACTAATATAATTCTTGGAGATTATATGATGAAGCCTAATCTTCATGTGTTGGATGTTAATTACACCCTTATCTCACGATCTCCTTTTCTTCTTTCACAGGTTCTTGTTGGCTGTTCAGTCACTGAGGAAGCGGTAGTGATAGCCGTGCTTTCTGCGGGAAACTATTTCGGTGAAATCAGTCTGTTAAGACTAGATGGTAAACAAAGCAGGTAAACGTATTATCTGTGTGGTTTTGAGTCCGTTTTACTTCACCATATAATAATCTAAATTAATTTAGGTATGTGAATACTTTACTTTACGGAAGGTAATAATTGACCTAGTAAGCTGGTTAACTACTTGTGTCTTTAAATCCAAAGCCAATAGTTGTGCCAACAAATAAACCATGTATTAGGGGTGTACTGGTGTATGTATAGCGAACTGATGATGATATATATTTGTGATTTTTCAGAACTTGTAGTGCACACTGAAAGGATTTAGACATTCTTGGCAACAAAATTTGAGAAAAACGACATTTACTTTCCATATAATAATAAAAAATATTGTTCCAGCCAACGTTTCGTCATTGCGGCTTCTTCAGGACTAATAGTACAAACCATAGAGTTCTTGTACTTCTAACCTTGAAAAGCCGCAAAGGACGAAACGTTGGCTGAATTTATTTTTTTTCATATCTGAAAAGTAAAAGTCGTTTTCCTTTCTCTAATTTTATTGCCAAAATTTATTTCAACCAAATCCAATTAATATTACTGGTAAAAAAAATAAAATAATGTTTAACTTGAGAATTTTATACATCTAACAATTTTATTATTGTGTAAGAAAACTATGAAGTAGTAATATTATTATATCGTAATAATCAATATTAAATACTTAAGGAAAAAAGTAATAAGTGAAAAAAAAAGACCCAAGGACCGAGACTTAAACCCAGGACCTCTGGCTAACAAGGCTAGTGCTCTTACCACTGGACCACCCCCCCCCCCAGTGGCACGTCTTTGGACTTACAACGTTAGAAACCAGGTTTAGATACCTGTGGTGAGCAGAACACAGATAGCCCATTGTGTAGCTTTGTACTTAATTACAAACAACAACAACTTACCACTGATCTACTCAAGAGTATAAGCGGTCTCCGTTATCCAGAGGTGCCTGGTTCAAGTCCCAGTCCTGAGATTTTATCACTTAAATGTTTAATTTCAGCTATTATTATGGTTTCTAACGCTTTATATCAGTGAAGCATAATCTTTAAATCAGCTGTCTTTGTGACATTACATCACGATAAGACAAGTAAAACTTTCTTCACCTATCCTATACTACGAGTTTCTAGCAAGAAGAAACGTCTGGTGTGTAGGCTAGTGCTAACAAGGCCTATTGCACAATACCATAGGGTGTGCAGTATGGATGCTATTATACTCTTGTTATAGAATCCCTGTAGGGCCAGTTAAGAAAGATTTAGTATGATTCTTATTTTGATGTAATGTTACACAAACTAGTGATCTTCATACCTCTTTCTTTGGTGAAGTATTGTTGTACCAAACATTGAAAAATTTTTGTCATGAGTTACGTGTTAATAATATGAAATGTGAAATGGAAAATATATACATAGAGTTGAGTATGTTATATTAAAACGATTTTAACATGCAACGTGCGGCGCCTTGTAACAGGTGAGAATCCACGAGCACAAGGTCAGTGAATAGATTGTGGAAAGCATACACGAAGATGTGGTTTACTTTGGACATGCCAGCACAACGATGGAGACTTTCACAATGGAAACTAGGCTTTAGGGCCGTTGTCATGTTGTCGGACATGGACTACAGTGACGTGGTGAGGATCCATAATCGTTTTAATATAACTTACTCAACCTCTATAGTAATTACTTTAACATTTATACGTATGAACCTTTGATAAGTATACGTGAAAAATAATTTATTCCTTTAGCGTAACAACACGTGTAGTGTTACTTGGACAGTATTGCTTTTGTCATACTAGTGGAATGATGGGCACATTTTAATTTTTTTAGTCGCATTATTCACAAACTCTCAAAAACTTTCGACATTTTCTTTCTATGCAGGCGCACTGCGGATATCCGTTCAGTAGGATACTCGGAGCTGCTGTGTTTATCCAGAAAAGACCTGATGGGAGTAAGTTTCAGATCACTTCTAAGAATAGGAAAGAGTTCCTTAAAAATCCAAGCTATCCATTTTAGTATCTAATTTTACATTCATAGAAAAACGAATCTATCATATATCTGCGAGAAGGTAATTACCATAGACCAATAAACGTAAATATATCATCTAGAATCATGCAAATGTTTTGTTGGATATATCACCAACTCAACTCTCTTCTCACATAGGCATTAGTGGAGTATCCAGAAATGAAGGCTGTATTAGAGGTCCACGCTCGAGAAAGGTAGGCAAAGGGTACTTATATACAGAATACGTCATAATGTAAACCCACAAAGGAAAACAAATCAAACCCTTCTCCAGTGGCCTATAACATACACCCACAAAGGAAAACGAATATAGAATGAACATAACAAACCTTTCTCCATTGGGCCATAGCGAACCCCTAATATAGGAAAATGATGCTATACATAATACAACATGTTCATGTTTAAGCTGTGTCATAACAAGTACTCAAGTGTCTACCACAGTTATCGACAGCTAATATGCACACTTTCCACCACAGGTCTGGTTGTGTGTGTGTGTGGGGTGGGGGGGGGGTATGACCCACACTTTATACATGGTTGAAGTGTATTTCCTCTGGCTCTGTGGCTTAATAAACAACACAGACAAGCAGAAACGAGGCGGTTTTAGCTAATCATACAATGTTAAACGTTAGATTAAGCTTTCCGCTGTTCAGAAACGTCTCTTAGAATTAAATCCAGACTGGATCCCGAATTTTCTCGCTAAACGTGTTTTTCATGTTTCGAGATAGCAAGTATTTTTGCTTCCACTAAGGATGCCTTCATACGAAAAGCAACTGTTAAGGTATTTATTTTTGTTCTATATTACTGGTACTTTAGTACAAGCTGGGAAGATAAGAAATCTTGTTGCTAATTTTCGTGGTTCAGGTGTGATGAGTTTGTTAATTTCTACTTTTCTCTGTTTTGCAGGGTTAAAAGCAACTATCAGGCCAAGAGAACGTTTAGTGTAGACACAATGGAGTCAGGAGATATGGACAGTTTCCGCCATTATGCCAGAGAAGGAGAAAAAAAAAGAGTAACAAACTACTTTTAGTTTTTAGTATTAGCACTGTAGTGAAGAATGTTATTATAAATTAGTTTAGAATGTTAATAATACAACTACTGTAAAATGTAGCTACACTGCCAGTTCCAGATCAAACACTGTCTAAATTAAAGTTATGATAGTTCTTTAGTAAAACGTAGCTACATTGCCAATCCTTGATCATACAGTCTAAGTGAAAATCACAGTAGTCCACTTGTAAAACAAAGCCACACTACCAGTCCCTGATCAGACACTTTTTTTTAAATGAATGTCACCGATGGTTCATTTGTAAAATAAAGCCACACTACCAGTCCCTGATCAGACACTTTTTTAAAAAGAATGTCACCGATGGTTCATTTGTAAAACGTAGCCACAACATCAGTGCCAGATCAGACACTGTCTAAATGACAGTCAATAATATTATCACACTAATAGTTGAGAATCAGCTTTTCGCTCCTGAACCTGGAATAAAGTCCGAATATTCACCACAAACGTTACAGATAACAACACAGCGTTAGAATTACCATAAATTTTACAGATAATGAAGAAGTGTTAATATTTTTATGTTCCAATTGTATAATGAGAACTAAAGTTTACTTGAAAAACACTAAAACTTTTGGGTTTGTTTTGAATTTCGCGCAAAGTTACACGAGGGATATCTGCGCCAGCTGTCCTTAATTAACAGTGACAGACTAGAGGGAAGGTAACTAGTCAACACCTCACCCCCGCCAACGCCTTTTTTTTACCAACGAATAGTGGGATTGACTATAATATAACAACACCCCCACGGCTGAAAGGGCGAACATATTCGGCAACGGAGATTCGAACCTGCGACCTTCAGATTGCGAGGCATATGCACTAACTACCTGCCAAACCTTTGTATAATGATATATAGTAAACACGTTGAAACCATTGTACAAAATATCCTACAGAACCACTTTGCAGTTCTATAAGACTTTTATATACACATTAATGCCAAAAAGCTACGACTAAAGACATTGCAGTTTTTTTATGTACAAGTTGTTTGCTGTATTTCTACCATTATTAAAGAAAGAAACGATATCAATCCTTTCATGTAAAGAGACAGATGATTAAAAGCTTTGAAGATATAACAATATACACTTTTGGTTTTCAGTACTCTTTACAATAGTCTTTTTATTGATAAAACTTAAAAGTCTTTCATCAACAATTTCAGTGTTATTTGATCCGGGCCTCAAACTCAAAGGGGTCTCAAATTTAGACATTTTTTTTTTTGCATTTGGAAAGTTTTGGGACTTTTTATACACAGACAAAGGATAGAAAAGCATTTATTAAATCTATATATATAGAGCACAAAATTTGTCTGTCTGTTTGTCCCTTATCTAACTACTCCTATGTCGCTAAGCTAATCTCAACCAAACTTTATGGGAGGATAGTCTGAAACAAGTGGCATGTTAATGGTGGGTTCACAACCCCCTCCACCCCCATTATTACTGTTATTGAGCATTTATCTTTGACTTACGTTAACTACATTCATAGATGGCACGACGTCCTTACACCAAAAACAAAAATTAAATATTCAATAAATAATATGCACACAGTGTGAGGGGAAGGACACACAAAGGTGTTATATATCTCAGAATGTGTGCTAGCACTCTTTATGAAGAATGCAATGAAAAAATATAACTACCACTAGTGTAATACTACATAAACTCATCTGAAATTTCTATTCCAACAGCTATCATAAATCTAATATGCAGAGCCGTTTCTTGAGTTATACTCACTTCCTACTTTGACCGTGACCTTTCAACTTCGGCCAGTAAGACACTTCCGCGGCC
This sequence comes from Limulus polyphemus, assembly GCF_000517525.1. Lineage (NCBI taxonomy): Eukaryota > Metazoa > Arthropoda > Merostomata > Xiphosura > Limulidae > Limulus > Limulus polyphemus. The sequence goes on from NW_013666157.1 coordinate 466,814, forward strand.
AACAGCCGTCTATTCATTAATAACGTGAAACACTGTGAAAGGATAGTAAGAGCTGGGTGTTGAAACCGGATAACAGGAAGCACCCTTACCATTACTACTTCTGTCGCTACCTCTTCCTACAAAGTCAAATTAACCGTCGCACAGTGTATACTATGTTTTAAATATATACATATTAAATTCTTCAAGCTTATGCAAAACTTTTGGTGAGGTAATAATGAATGTTGTAATAATATGTTATGTTATAAATAAGTTGTGTGGAAGTAAGGATTTTTGTGTTATTTATCATAGTATCCACCCCCACATATTTTTATATTCATAACCCAGAAAAAGAACGGGTACCTCAGTTTGCGTTAAATAATGTTAATAAATATATGTTAAATAAAAAAAAATATTCAAATTATGTTTCACTTTTCTTTTGGTCTAATGATTGTGTTATATTGTTTTCATGTGTCGTCATTTTTTCTTACAGGTAGAGGCCTCAAAAGATAAAAGTGGCCCTGGCCTCTCTGAACCTCCATACTCTACATACATCCTAACAAACTAGTGTTTACAAGACGATCTACATACACTACATCACCAATTAATGTTTACATGAAGTTCTACACTCTTCACACACCCTTAGAAACTAGTTAATACACAACGGTCTACACGCTATATACATCTCAATAGACTAGTGTTTACACAACCGTCTGCATACATCCATACATCCTAACTAGTACTCACACAACGGTCTACAATATACCAAATCTTAAACTAATGTTTATGTGACGGTCTACACTCTATATACTTCCTAACAAATTAGTGTCAACACCACGGTTTACATATGTACTAACAAACTAGAAAACATAAAATCGACAATCCAGGTGGGGGTCAATTGCTTCCCCTTTTGATGCCCATGTACATACATTCTAACAAACTTGCTATACACGACGGTCTACGTACATCCTAACATACTTGTATCTATGTGATTCTATTTAAGACCTTTTACTCTTGAAAAATCAGGTGGTCTTGAAATAAAAGCTTAAGTTTATCTGAATTTCCAGTTTATCAGTACGTGCTTCCTTATTACATGTTATCATTTTGTTACCATCTTAGGTCATGACATTAAAGAGATTCGAAGGATGATCGAAGATTTGCGAAACTTTAAGAATGTGGTAAGAAAATGGTCAAGGTTACCTCTGGCTGATATTTTTTTCTCACTCATAACTTCTTTGAATTTCCAATTCTTTCTGAATCATTTAGAAATTAGTTTCTTTGTTACATATATATATCTAGTTAGTTTACAAATAAAGTGGCCATATTCAAGCTGGCTACAGAAAATGGTCAGTTTCTCTGTCGTTTCAACTTTTTCAGAATCATTTAAAATTTTCTTTAATGTAATGTGTTAGTATATTTAAAAACTGGCCTTACTGGTTAAGCTGGCTACTCAAAGTGGTCAAGTTTACCTATCTGACTTTATTTTGAACATCAACGTCATTAAAATTTTAGGCGCGACATAGCAGCTCATAGAATGTTTCCGAGATTTTTTTTTTAAGTACAAACTTTTAGCTCATAGATCTGTCATCTCTTCACCGATTTGAGGTATAATTATATGGACTCAGGAGGTCAAACCCTTTCGATTGATGTATTTGACCATGCCTAAGGTCGCACAGATTAATTTACTTTATATCCTGTCTACAAGAATTTCAATTGGAGGGTAGGTTAGTAGAGATCTTGATGAGTAATAAAATTGAATCGGGCTGGCGAACAAAACTATAGCTAATAAAAAGGGATAAAAGGTTTCATAGATTAATTTACTCTAATTCTGCCTAAAATTATTTCCAGTGTCGCGTGTATTGGGGATTCCCTCTTGTTTTTGGATATATCAACATATTTCTTTTTGGTACTACTTATTAGGCTATTACTACTTTAAAGTTTCACAGAATGTCGCTACTTTTCGAAAATTTCGCGTCTACACTTTAACTTCATAAAGTGGTTCATGAATAACGAATTACTGTAGTTTATTGACTGCCCTTCCCTACTTTTCCATTACAGTTGTTCAAGCTTTTAATGCAAGTTGTACTAAACTCTTCTCTATTACTTATACCATTACATCATTAGCGGCCAGAAGATCGAGGTTAGTGGTGATTGGTTTATTTTTGTTACATTTATAGAAACCATAGTTCGCAGTCTTATCCACACTTCTTTACTATTTGATCCATTTCACCGTTTAGTTGCCTGTTTTTATAAATGGTTTCTACTTTCGAATGTTTTGTTTATATTGAGTTTTATATGTAATATTAAAAGGTTTAATTCCTTTGATATTTTCAAACTCATGAAAAGAAGTTTGAATTTTTCATGTCTTTTAAAAAGAGCCTTGTTTTGTGCTTCCTTTTGTTTTATGATATTAATATGTTTTACTTTTATAAGTCTGCCCCCCCCAGTGGCACAGCGGTATTTCTGCATACTTACAACGCTAAAAACCTAGTTTCGATACCCGTGGTGGGCAGAACACAGATAACCCATCGCGTAGCTTTGTGCTTAACTTCAAACAAACAAATATTTTAAAAGTCAGTCAATTTGTGTGTCACATACTTTCTTGTGAGAAACATTCCTTTAACATAAAACATACAGTATAGAAATAGACAATGATCTTTTAAACTGGCAAGACAGGTGATGCCCCGGGGACGACACATCCCATATTTTGAAGTGAGAGTGACCCGTGGGGAGCACCCGCACCCAAGAAAAATGTTAGTGTTGTTTGTTATATATAATGCCATGTTATCTCGTGCTGGGACAATTTGAGAATGATTTAAGGCTATTGATTTGCTTTAATTGAAACCGACTAAGAGCGCTCCACTGGAAACATTATTCAGATACATTTGCCTTTCGACCTTGATTGTGTGTGTGAACAGAGATTGTGTCACTGTGCTTAACCTTTGTCCAATCTTTTCTTTTTGCTTCAAACGCTGTCAACACTAATAGAACTCAGAACTTGCTTCACAAAACAGTTGCAAGTGAGCCTCCTGTTTTTCTGGAGCTCCTACCTGATTACTCACAGGTGAATCATTGAACATGAGAGTACTACATAGATAAAAGTAATCTAGCTGGTAGTAGAGGAAAAGGTATTTTACTTTAGACTGACATTAATAGTATTGAATGACCAAAGGTTTCAATCTGGGCCCGGCATGGCCAGGTGGTTAGAGCGCTCGACTCGCAATCTGAGGGTCGCGGGTTCGAATCCCCGTACACCAAACATGTTTGCCCTTTCAGCCGTGGGGGCGTTATAATGTGACGGTCAATCCCACTATTCGTTGAGAAAAGAGTAGCCCAAGAGTTGGCGGTAGGTGGTGATGACTAGCTGCCTTCCCTCTAGTCTTACAATGCTAAATTAGGAACGGCTAGCGCAGATAGCCCTCGTGTAGCTTTGCGCGAAATTCAAAAACAAACAAACAGATTTCAATCTACGGTCTGCTAGACAGTGAGCATGACTTTGGGCATGTTGGAAAGGTACAGTACGATTACTACACATCTTGGTTTATGTTTACTCTAACACTGAAACTATGAATTAATTATTTTTCTGTTTGGATATGGCCTTTCTATATTTCAGTGGGCACTTCTCTTGTAGTTTGGATATTGTCTTCATCAACATATCCCTGGCTTCCATTCCAAACTCCTTATCATATCTGTCACTAATCTTTTTCTTCAAGCTAGGATCTCAATAAATTCTCAGAAGGAAAACCGACACCCACACACTTTGTTATAATCTTTCAGTAATATCTAAATCAAGATTCATAAGTGCCACTTTCATTGTCTTTATGTGCTCTTTCTTCACAATACATTCAATAAGGCTCTTTAATACTAATAGATTTATGCGTAGAAATGGCATCATTGGTTGTTCAACTTGATATTTTGTAAGAAATGGTGTCACCTGTTTTTTAACTGATAGAAAGAAATGAAGCTTACATTTCACCAATGGATCTTGAATGGCAAGTCTCACAGTTTCAAAAGACTTTATGCTTGGATTCAAAAGGTTTTTGGTCTTACAGCATCTGCATACATACATTTGCATATGTTCCTTACTTGTAAAGCTTTCTCAATGAGGGGAACATTTTCCAACCATCTGCAGTCAGTATTTTAGTGCAAAACCGTTGATTTTGTAAGCTTTGTGAAGTCCTCTTGTCTAGTTGGAGTATGTTTAAACATAACATGAAAATAGAACAAAAAGTCTAAGATTTCCCACTCTGTAGCCACTGCACCAATTATGAGTGCCAAATGCATAATATGTAGACCCCAGAAGTTATAATTTTCCTACATTGAAATGTATTTCTGACAGGTACTTACTTCCTGTCGCATACATAGCTATTCTCGTTCAGTGTTGCCCTCTAGGTCCAAATAAATTGCGCATGCCACAAGCCTTCTACCTCTCCTCCATTGGAACTAATTGATTCCAATGAGTCTCATGCAAATCACAATGCAGTAGCAATATACTCTTCTGACGCATGTGACTCCCTATATTCAATTCTACCAAACTATCACTTCGAGTTTTGGCAGAAGATGGAAGCACTGGTTTTCAGTGGGGAGGAACGGTTGGAAGTGTGAGGGAGGTAAGTATCTATCAGAAATACATTTTCAGTGTAAGAAAATTATAACCTCCACCATGACCCACAACACTGACGGAATATAAACATCTGTAATATATGTGTGAGGACTTATGTTGATTGGTTCTACTCTAAATCCAAAACCCAGTCACTGGAATCAACATCCACATGAGGGATTCCAATCAAAGGGTTGAACTGCAATTTTGATGTCTCACTCCCATTTGTTTTTATGTTTCATACTGGAGGATATCATGTCATCTATGTCAGCAGAACACCACCACCATACTCTCAACTGAATAGTTTTTAATCATTTCTATTTTTTTATATATCATTATACCATTCAGAAGCATGTCTCGATGCTTCACCACCCCAGCAGCTTGAAACTAGAAAGTGGTAAGGACTCTCAAACTCCACTAGAAGAAAAAGAGGGGAAAGTACAGTGGAGAGTCCGAAAGAAATGACAACACCTGAGACAGTGCAATGGGTGACAACAAATACCATATTTTTAAAAGCAGACCATACTGATTTATTCAATACATGGCATGGCAGGGATACGCAGCTCTCCTCTTCTGCCTTACCTATGGAGTCTATGGGTGGGTGTGATGCGGGACAGGCAAACTTATGAAGCAATTTTATTGCATGGATAAACTTACAAGCAATCTTGTGGAACACCCCATCTCTGCAGTGTGCGTTGCACGGCCATGGAATTTATAATATGCAAGTTGACATAGCTTGATAGTGCGAAGTTGAACAGTTAAAGAATAACTGGTCAGGCGCTATTCCCCACATAGCGGGATCCAAACAATGAGAATTAACAAATGAGGAAAGGGCCCCTAAAAAGGAAAAAATAAGACGAAAAACTTACCCAGTCAAAGTCTCACTGAAATCTGATATTCTAGAATGGCTACAGGCAGAAGATAACCCAAAGAGGAAGAAGACCGTGAATCGATGCAAACAGTGAGAGACAAACTTACCATGGGTAGTCCACATGGCTGATTGAAGAAGTACCTCCAAAGGACAATGAAGATTAAGAGTTAATGAAAAGATAAGCTGTCGAATTGGATGAGAAGACACTAGGAACAAAATACGGAAGACAATAAAGAAGAAGAAGCCAATCGAATGAAAAGCCAAACCCAATTGGTGAAGGAGGAAGGAGAAAGAAGATAAATACAGGATGGTTGCCAAGGAAGAAAGATGCAGGAACAGACACCACAGAAGGAAGCCATGCAAGCAATATAACAGAGAAGAGCATGTACAGGACATAGAAGTCTATCTGAGTCAGGACGAGGATAAAGGTGAGCAACAGAAGGAAGGGAAAGCGGCTAAATGGAAGAATTATCCTAATGAATTGCCAAAGTATTAGGGAGGAAAAACGATCCAGAAAAAGGAGGAGATATGGAGAAGGATAAAGAGTACATGAAACATCAATGGCAATAAACAGACCAATGACATCCACAGGCGAATATGAGAAGGAAGGAAAATATAAGGGAATGAGGAACAAGAAGCACTGGGAGAATGGTTTGAATGTAGGCAAAGTGAGGCAGTGCAGGACCACATATATATCCCCATCTGGAAGGGCAGCCCACCATGGTGGATGACAAATCCGGAAGGAACACCTCCAGAGGTAGAATAGGAGAGGTGAATATCTGCAAAATTAGAAAAAATGAAAGGTGTGGGACAAGACTGCCTGAAAATCTGACACCAAGGAAACAGAAAAACCCCGATCCAGACTTCAAGAGAAGAAATCCACATGACTAAGAATAGAGGGTTGATCAGGGTTGAAACCTTGGACCCAGAAACAAATGAGAAGAGGGTAATCATCAAGAGAAGCCAGATCACATCGCCAATGACTAGAAGAAAACCAGGCGTGAAGATGGAGGACAGAAAGGTCTGGATTTAACACTGATGATGATGAAGAAGGGACAGAGACAGAGGAAAAGGTAATTGAGGAGGAAGTTGGAGAAGCCACAAAAACCATAGCCGAGACAGTCAGGAAAGAGCTATGAATGTGAGGATTACCCCACTAAAAAACAAAAAGACTGAGAGACCACTCTGTCAGATAAATGTTGGCTGGACAGGAATCCAATCCCCAACAAAAGTGAAAGCACCTAGAATATGACATGCAACACAAGGAATATCGAGCATGTGGGCCCAAAAAGAAGATCCAATGCATGAATACAGAGGGAGAGAGAATGGGTGCTGCCCTGGTGATTCAGATAAGCAAATACTGAAGAAAAGACGAATGGATCATTACCAGACTATTTCTGGCCAGATGGAGAAAATGAACCAAAACATGACCTACAGTGAGAAGCTCCAGGACATTAATTGGGTAAGACCTCTCAGCTGCAGACCAAACCCCCAAATCTTCCACCCACGCCCCATCTCCAAAAGGACGTGTCCATGAAATGTGGAAAACTGGATGAGGAAATGGAACACCCAGCAACACGCGAGTCATATCTAACCACCAACACCAACGTACCTGGGGCAAGGTCACATCACAACCCAGAAAATCCCAACTACAGTGAAACCACGTGTAAAGCCAAAGACGACAAACAATCCAAAACGGAGGTAATAAGGAATCATACAAAAATGGGGAATTGGATAAAATATAACATTCCTGAGAAGTCAGGTCGAAAAATGCCCTATTAGGCCAAGCTGATTCTGCAGAAAGAGTAGGGAGGAAGTGTAATATGAGCTCACAATGGATCCCTGCGAAATTTCACTGGTCATGCAAAGTCTGCATATGAGCCTGACCTAAAGGGATAAGTGCTATCATAGAAGATCACATCCCCAAAATCAATAGAACTTTGCAAGGTGTAATCGAATTGAAAACCAATCAAATGAAGTTGAAGAGGAGAAGGATGGGCCCAACTGAGATGTGTGTAGAAAAAAGAAAAGATCCAAAAAAGTCAAGATATTGGATAGGTCGCTGTAAGAACTTTTCCAATGTGATTAATAGCCACCATTAGGAGCAGCTGATAAGGGTAACAGGTGGACTCCTGTTTGGAACGAGCAAAATTAATAGTCGATCAAAGAAGAGGAAACTCCACCAGAGAGAATAAAAGTGAACGAATGCTCTGACCACCCAACAAAACACACAGGGCTGAATAAACCTATGGAGAATAAACCAAAGAGAGGGTCGCGAGTGACGAAATCTCGGGATATGCAAATAATCATTTGCGACATTCCTCTTTATCATTGATATACCTGGAGAAAAAGCCCATCTAATGGGTGAGAAACGACTACAAGGTAAAACACGGCAGATTGAAAATTAGAATGAGGCAGGACAAATCTAGTACAGGCCGCTAGTTTCCGGTTTGGTGTGAAGACAACAAACAGCCTTGAGAAAGATGATGAACAGGTGCAATGGCCTGTAGAGACAGGAAATCTCGAATCCTCTTGGACAGACAGAGGTTGGTGGCAGGATACTGAGGCCTGGGAAAGGAAAAGGGGTACTAGGGACAAAGGAGAAGAGGAAGTAAATAGTAGGGCAAGTCTCTCAGATAAAACCCGAGGAACCCACGGAACAGTAGTGAAAGATCATCAAAGGGAAACAATATAATATAGATAAGCATCCACTGGCGAGTCTCCAGTACTGTTGGTGACATGCCCATCAACGTTGAATACAGCAATGAGATGAGAAATCCCTGGAAGGGGAACAGTAATGGGTAGATAAGGGCCAGGATGGGAAAGGAATAGGGGTGTGTCATGGCTTCAACTGCAAATGTGCAACTAAAGAGGAAAGGGTCAAGATAACACACAAGATTTCAAAGTCTCAGATATATGGTCGAAAATACAGAAATCTCGAAAAGAAAAAGGTGGCAAACATTCCTGGGGCAAGGCCACATCACAACCCAGAAAATCCCAACTACAGTGAAACCATGTGTAAAGCCAAAGATGACAAACGATCCAAAATGGAGGTAATAAGGAATCATACAAAAATGGGGAATTGGATAAAATATAACATACCTGAGAAATTAGGTCGAAAAATGTCCTATTAGGCCAAGCTGATTCTGCAGAAGGAGTAGGGAGAAACACGGCAAAATCTGGTGGTAGAAAAAAGCTATCAAATCTTCATCAGTCTGAACAGGTTTGGCTTGTTCAGAAGGATTAGTGGGGCAAGTTCAGGAGAAGAAAGTTGACCCATATAATGAACAATCTCACGATGGATAATAGCAGATAAATCCAACGATGGGTTTCCCACACCTGCAGCCTGTGAAAATAGTGCTTGAGGTATAACACTTCTATAAGTGACCCACAAAAGTAAAGTTTAGAGTATTTCATTTTTTTCTCATATCAAATTCTATCAAAGAATGTAGATCTAAGAAAAGAAATTACATTTATAATTCAAAATGTGTATAGGCCTAGATTTAGTACAATACAGTACTTCTACACAATAGTAATTTTATATAGAATATAGATTTAGTCTAAATTCTAAAAATTGTTATTCTCTTAAAACTAATTAGTATTCAGATCCAGACCTAGATCTTGACCTATTAATATACTGGTGTAATATACTTGGGATTGGGATACAGCTAGAATATTAGACCAATCCACATTAATTTTATGAAAATAAGCAGAAACAAAAATATTCATAATCCTATTCACCTTATGTTTTCTCTTTCAAACTTTCAAGAAAACTTGAGGCCACACCAAATGTCACATATCCTGACTTACTTTCTCTATATTTAAAAGTACTGACCATTTCACTATCTGGAAACATTAAGAAAACACATGACTGGAACTTACTCTTGTGAGTTATAGGAATAATGGTCATATATATTATGCAATGTTCATTTAATTTCTGCCTTTACAGTTTTACCTTCAAGGTTCTTAAGAATGAATTTATCCATATATTTAGGCTTTGTGCAGGTATTCAGATTATCTTTAGGCCTACAACTTGTCACTAATCTGGGCCTATAAAAGAAATTTTTAATGTAATTTAATCCACTTTGATTTCCTTAATAATTGCACATTCTCCACGCGTTTTGGTCCTGTGATGTGACTTTTCATCACACTTTCGCCCATTTCTTATTACAAGCTTTGCAAATTGCCTTTGGCTTATTAGGTTCATAGCACTGAACTCAGTGTGTTGTTCATAACAGATCCATCCATTGTTAAAAAAATTCCCTGATACTCTGGTGCATTAAATCTTGTCTTATGATATGGGAAAGTCCTATTTATAACAATGTTTAGGGACAACCAGGGACTTATTGGTCCATCTAGGCTGTTCCATCTTCTAAATTAAACTAAAACTATTGAATAAAGAAATAAAAATAACATCCTTCAAAGGCAGCCCTTATCATTTATATAATTATCAAGCTTTCTCTTAAATTCCCTTAAATTTACTGTCTCCACAATATCCAAACACGCCCAGTTCCAAAGGCCAACCACCCTGTTAGAAAAGTAAAACTATCTTAGCTGAAGATGACTCCTACCTTGCAAAAATTTATATTTGTGTCCCCTACTCCTCTCATTCTCATCATTAAGTATGAAAAATGATGATGTATCAACACTATCAATTCCCTTAACAATCTTTTTTTCAACACCTCAATCAGATCCCCTCTAACACTTTTTTGAAGAGAAAACAATTTCAAAGGTTTTTAACCTCTCCTTGTATGACAACTCTTCCATCCCAGGTGTCATTCTAGTAGCTCTCCTCTGAACCCTTTCCAACAATTCAATATCCTTCCTAAAGTAGGGGGCCCAAGACTGAAGTACTTCAAATGTTGCATAACCAGAGACCTATAGTTAAATTAACCTCCTTAACCTTAACCTCAATATTCCTGTAGATTCAATCTAAAATCCTATTTGCCCTACCACTAGCAGCAGCACACTGCTTGAATGTCTTAGGAGATTGAATATCCGTGACACCAATATTCCTTTCTTTCATGACACTATTAAGGTTATTCCCATCCAAATTATACTTATAACTCAAATTATGATAATCTACATGCATTAACTTGTATTTATTATAATTAACACCCACTTGCCATAACTCGCTAAATGACCTAAATCCTTTTGTAAAGCAGCAACATTCTCCTCACAGCCAGCAACATCCAAGACCTTAATACCATCAGCAAATTTAAGGAATGTATTGACCATTCCTTCATCTATGTCATTGATATAAATAAAAAAAGAGCCAATGTCCTAAGACTGAGCATTGAGGTACTCCACTTGCGACATTAATCCAGTTTGAGTGAACACCATTTGTAACAACTCTTTGATTTTTCATCCACCACTCTTCTATCCAATTTGCTAACTTATCTCCCACATCTATAGAGATAAGTTTTTTCAAATCTTTTATGTGGCACCTTGTCATATGCTTTCTGAAAATCCAGATACACCAAATCTACACCCTTACCTTTATCTACATAAGCAGTAACCTTTTCAAAGAATGTCAAAAGATTTGTGAGGCAACATTTTCCCTTAGTGAAACCATGTTGACTATCCAATAAAATTCTAAGCTTTGTTAACTGACTTTGCATAGCATCTTTTATCAGACTTTCCAAAGCTTTCTCCACAACTGATGTAATACTAATAGGCCTATAATTACTGGGACAATTTTTATCACCTCCCTTAAAAAGAGGAGAAACATTAGCCAACTTCCAATCCTCTGGCACCTGCCCACTATTCAAGAACTTCCCTAAAATAGCAGCAAGTGGCTCACCTATCCAATCCTTAACTTCATTCAAAACCCTAAAGGAAATATTGTCTGGCCCATGTACATTATCATTCTTTAAACTTTCCAGTTTTTTCTTAACAAGCTCAGAAGTTAACATTTTCCTAAATTAAAAGTGTATTTCCAATAATACTTACCTCCACTGACAATTTAGCTATTCCTCAATGTTAGCTTTGCCTATCTAAGCAGTGGTTTTGCATGCTCCAGTCTTTTATACCCCATTTAAATGCTTTGGAAATATCTAATTTGCAAATCCCTCCACCTGTGTCAATGCACCCTCTATCCTGACACTGTATGTAAGTACCTCATTCTAATAATGTAATCACTTTTTCGAGACTAACACCATCACAGTCACTAACACTGGCTGTTAGTGGAGAGGAAAGGCGGGAGAGCATCAGAAGAGGTAGGTATTATTGGAAATAAATTTTCAATTTAGCAAAATGTTAACTTTCCAAACATACTTACCTTCCACTGACACTTTAGCTAGAATTCCACATTGAGAAGGCGAAGAGGCCAGTGAGGTCATTGTCCATACAAAAAGTGTCTGTATAAAACATGGTGTACCAAGATACGAATGGTACCCAAGTGTGGAAACTGCGCTACATTCAGAACAGGTATGCTCCTCACCCAGAACTTAATATTGGTATCAAGGGTGGAATACTACATGAGTAATTATTATAGGCCAGCCCCAACCAGAAAACTGAGGTTCCACAACTCAAGGTTGGAATTAAGGGGTCATGGTCCCTATATTCCATGTTGGTGGTTAGGGCAGTTGGACTACAATGTGATATTTAGTTATACATTTGATTGGATCCCAACCTGCAGCCATAGAGTAATGTGTTCCAAACCACCATAATTACGAGGAGAAAATAAGCAACACTAAAGTGGACAAACTTTCTTTTCCACCTGAAGAAGTCCAAAAGGCACCACCCAGGCTTGGAATGATGGGATCATATATACCTTATCAACCAAAGTAAATGAACTCATCCAGTCTGGAATTATGAACATATGCCCTCACTCTCCAACTGAGTGGGCAAGAGGAATTCCACTTGCCCCTGGAATTGAGGAGAGGACATGGAACACTGTTTGACCAAGGACCTAGAATGGGACCATTTCACGTTTGGAATTATGAGGGGACAGTGGACCTCCATCCATGAACAATACACAACCCGACACTGTTCATAAGAAGGGTCAAGCACACCCTAACCAGATAGCATAGGATCAAATCTGAACCAGTATTACAAGTAGTCTCCTGCATAGGCCAATACTGCTTCTATTGACATCTGAGTAATACATCCAGGGACCTAGGTAGAAGGGTCCCCAGCCTTGCCCTCTTCTCCAAGAGTAGAGGAATACTCTGGGGGAAAAGCCTCTGTCCACCACCCCAGCAATTGGAAACTGGATATAGAAATGATACCCTAGCTCCACTAGTAGAATCTGGGGGTAATGCACATTGGGGATTCCTGAGAAACAGTGCAAGAGGTGAACTAAGTTCTCTAAATTTTTAAAAGAAAACCAATCCTGATTTATTCAATCCAATGATTGGTATGAACAGGCAGAATTCCCTTTAGCTCTACTTATGATAGTCCATGAGTAGCAGTCGATTATAACATGGTAATGCCATCAGGAACATAGTTCCATAGTCTTATGGAACACCAGATAAAAGCACACCTGTCTGACCAACACTTGCCACAGAGTGGGATCCAATGAAAGCAAGATGTAAGGGACCCTGAAAAAGAAAGACAAGATTACTTCCTCCTCCATATAATCTAGCAGATGTTGTTAAAACGGCAATGAGTAGGGTAATGGTAAACTCCCAGAAGAAAAACTGCCAGATCAGATAAAGAATGTGAGAGAAAAGCATTAGGAGAAGTCCACATACAGGCCCATAAAATGTCCCCTAGTGAATCAAAGAAATAGCAGTGAAAGACACAAATGTGCTGAAGCTGATGAGATGCAACTCTCAGAAGATTCTTCATTTGTAAAATCCAAAATATGCAATCTGGATATTTAGAAAACCACCTCCAACTAAGTGGGGACAAACCATTGGAAACCAAAATATCCCAAAATATACAGAGACGAGAACTATCACCACAAGATGAGTGAGACTGAGCCACATAACACCTCTGGGGCTGACAGGACAAATGTGATCAACGTATGATCAATTGTAAAGGTGAGAAATAGTTGGAAAAAGAACTGTGGAGAGGGATGTATCCCCTTCACTGGTGGCCAGGACCTATCATTTATAGAAGAACCTAAAGGGAGAGATAAAGAGTCCTACAAACATGTCAACAACTCCAGCTGATAACATCAGCATGTCAGCAACAACAAAATACCCATTAAATAGCACTGTGGAGTCCAAAACCGTAATATATTGAGGATAACTAAAAGGAGATGAAAAAGCTGTCTGATCTAAACGACAAGAGACAAAGCTAAACTCAGGTAAAAAACATCTTGAACAGTTTCCAACATCTTTTCTACCTCATGGTTTTACTCTGTATGCCTAAAAGTTTCTCACTAATTTCATCAATATAAATATAATCTGGTGGTCTGTAACAAATCCAACCAGTCAATCTGCTCATCCTTACGTATTAACCTAAGTCTAGCATTCAGCCCTAGTGACCTATTTATAATTTCATCCCTCGAATTAATTCTTTGCAGTATCCCTAAAAAATCTAGTTATGTCCCTTTTCTTTAAATGTCTTTGTTAACCCCTCGTACTTATCAATTAGCTTCTCTGGCCTACCTTTCCCTACATGCACGACAAAAACTGCATCATTGCTAGTCCCCTTTATTATCTCTTGCTCTGTCAGTTATATCCTCCACCTGTGCCCCTGGATAGCATAATCTAATTCTTTTCTTCCTATTTGACCCACAGACTATCCTATCCACATGCCTTGTCAAAGAATCATCTATAACTTGCTTGTTGATCCATACAGTTATCATGAATTTAGAATTGTTTGTTTAAAAGAAGCAGTTTGTCAAGTCGGGAGGTCTTCAAGGCAGATTGTAGACCACCATTCTAAACTGGCAGAGATTACTGTTATACGTACATGTATCACTAATGGGAACTAAACTCTGGAAGTAAGCTATCATAAGCCATGTTGCAAAATAATGTTACATGTGTTGGGAAAAGGATTGCATTCACATAAAATTATTTTAAACTCCAATTTCAAGCACTAGCCTATAAAATTCTGTTTTTTTCAATATTTTCAAAGGCCCTTGTAATCACTTTTCAAGTACTTTCAAGGTTTTCAAAGACCAGTAAAAATCCTAGCTTTACCCAAATGAAAATTTAAGAAAGCAATTTATTTTTAAGTTAGTATATTTCCAAAACTTTCAGTCTTGCTTGATCAGTCTGCCAGTTTCTGAAAATTATCTTAAAAATTTATTTACGTAGAAGTGTTCGATGAAATCAAAGTAATAGTATTAATATTTTTAAAATGTAAGGTTCTTTTTTAAAGCATATCAAGAATAACTTTTGTTTTCTTTCATGATTTCCAGCTGCCCAAACAAAAAATTGAAGAACTTATTGAAAAGGTAAGTTACTATTCATGTGTTAAATTCTGTAAATTTTAAGCAAAATGTAATAACCTCCAGCACAATTTATATTAATATGACACTACTTTTTATAATAGATATATAAATTAAATGGAAATGAAAAGCAAATGTAATACTCAAAATTGGTGGGGATCACTTTTCAAAGTGAATATATCAAATTGTATATGACCATTAACCATTTGATTGTTTTGTACTTTATTTGTACTCACAATTTGTCAGAATGTCTTTACACAATTCCTTATGGAAGATACATCTGAAAATGGAACATTTTATATATATGGACAGCTGTTGAAATTTATCAGAAAGGCAAATTATCAATGTCTAGCTTGTCCTTCAAAAGGATTGACTGCTCCCTTGTATTGTCTCTGGATGATCTGTTCCATTGGTCCACATCCTCCACAAAGGCATCTCCCAGCTCATAGAGTCACTGGATGAACAGGTTAAACCAAAGCAGCTTGCTGGAAGGAGATCTAGATATGATCACTTAGATTTACATTTGCAGGTAAAGCAAGCCATTACATATGGGTAGTATTTTTCCTCTGGTGAAAGTTTTCCAGGAACAAAGAATAGTGTTCTGGACAATATAATCAATAAAATAGTCATCACCAATGGTGCCCTTGTATAGCTATATCAACATTTTTGGGTTCTTATCTCTGTAATGGATACCTATTAAAAAGGCATCCCTTGACACATGGAAATCAGTCTTGACACCGAGGCTCGTGTCATTCCAGCCCATAATGAACTCTAACAATTGTGTTCAAGTAGTGGTAAACAAGGAAGTCAGTTTTGCAACTGAGGCTATGTCACCCCAGACTATGATAGACACACTACTCTAACAGTCGTGTTCAAGCTGTGGAAAACAAGGGAGTCAGTTTTGCAACTGAGGCTATGTCAGCCCAGACTATGATAGACACACTACTCTAACAGTCGTGTTCAAGCTGTGGTAAACAAGGAAGTCAGTTTTGCAACTGAGGCTATGTCAGCCCATACTATGATAGACACACTACTCTAACAGTCGTGTTCAAGCTGTGGAAAACAAGGAAGTCAGTTATGTAACTGAGGCTATGTCAGCCCATACTATGATGGATCCACAACTCTAACAGTCATGTTCAATGATATTAGTAAGTCTGTACAGTCAGGAATCAGTCTTGGATTTGTTGCTCTTTTTACCACCTCTTCACATTTCCATTAATTTCTGTATCACTTTCCACAAAGGTAACACCTAAGGCAGCATCACACTCCAGATTGTAGCAAAAGAATGCAACATGATGGTCATTGCACATGTCGAGGCTATAATGGAACACAATCTAAAAGCAATGCAGCAGTAAATCATATGGCTTAGGGGATCCCATTTGGCTAAAAAATCACTTATTTCAAAGGTATCTAATTCATTAGTAGTAGTAGTGATAAATAATAAAGTAAAAATTACTCAGTGATCACTTAACTAAATTGTTTCCCCATATCCTCACAGGTTATAAAATAAATAAAAGAAATCAATATTGGGTATTTTTGTATCAAAGCTTAGTACATTAAATTTCTTTATTCTACTTTATATATATCCAAATGTAAATATAAATATGACAAGTTCTTTGTTCTGAAGACTGTATACACGGAAGCTAAACTTGAATATAAATTCTTGTTTTGAATACCATATACATGAATGTCTTTGCTTTTATTTCAGTACGATAACCTTATCATTCAAATCAATGACAAGGATATGGAATTAGGAGAAGCCAAACATCAAATCCTTGAGTTACAGCATAAACTGACCCAGAATAAAAAACAACTCCTTGCACTTTCCTTGCTAAAATTACGTACACCAAAAAAGAAAACTGAAACAAAATATCAGAATTCCAGGCTAGGAACTTCATCTAGCCCTAAAAATCAAGTTGTGTTTAAAAGCTTTCTTAACAAATGGGAAGACAAAAACAGATCAAGGTGTGAGAATAGATCTAGGCCACCAGATCTACTTGTTAGTGGTCCACTTCTCACAAGAACCAAACACATCAACAAGTGCCAAGAATAACAATAAACAGAAACTCTAAGCTTGAAGAAAATAAATCAGATAGTCAACTAAACTATAGTATCATTAAAATTATTAATAAATGATACTAGGAACATAGTAGAGTAAAACTCTGACAGGGGTAGTTTTTATAGTGATGACAACAATCAAAACACTGAAAACTGCTATTGATGAAGTGGAAATCATCTTCAATGATGAGAAGAATAATGGTTTGACTGAATCAGCTTCAAAAAACAAGGCTATATGAGTATGATATTTGTAACCCAAGATTCATGTTCTTATATAACATTGTTGAATATTCAATAAATATCAAATTAAATGAACAACCGCAGAGTGCAACTTATAGATACTAGCTAACCTGTAAAAAGTACAACATTCTAAGCATGTTTTCCTCACTGAGTACCAGCTTGATCTAACAACTGAGTTTCACATTGGCGCAGATAGCCTAGCTGCTTTGCGCCATAAAACACCAACCAACCAACCAAACAACCGGTAAAAGCAAGGAAAGTAGATTAAAGTAAAATGTAAAAAAACAGCGAGTTAAAAATCAATAGATGTCGGTAAAAGATTTATATAGAATTAAAAAGACGTATAAGTGT
>NW_013666157.1:485258-492233 GCF_000517525.1 Limulus polyphemus
ACGTACAGGAATCCACGTCGAGGGGGTTTCACATGGTGTGTAGACATGCCACATTGTTGTTCAAGTGTGCTGATATTTCATTCTTGAAGTGTTAGTTTAAGTTCGTGAGTTTCACTTGGTGTTCATTTATGCTGATATTGCATTGTTATACACTTAATGTATTTTTACAGTTCAAGTTCAAATCAAATTAGCAATAATTAGTATTTAAAAAAAAATATTACAGAGATGAAAGGGAGAGAAAGTCCACTTGAAGCTCCTTGGTTTTATGCTTTAACAACCTTGACCTTTATCAAAAGAAAGTTCAATAACTGTCACTTTATATTGGATTTTTTTTCAGCACTGAACTATATAGTTACATAAATGCATAATCTGAGTACTTGGCTTAGCAGAGTGCATTTTTTTTGCTTTCCACATCTGATAGTTAGTCTATTCAACATCTTTCTTTAATTCTCAAACTTGACTTGCCCATTTCATTTCTTACTTAATTCTCAACTTGATAACCTGTAATTGTCACTACATTCTTTTATACATTAAATTTGTTGACCTATAATTGTACTTTAATTCAGTGACACACTTATATCCTATCGACCTTCTAATACATAAAAACTAAACTTTCTTACCAAATTTCTACTTATTTGTGAGCAGCATTCAAACTTTTTTGAAACTATAACATGACTAACTCCTACTCACTGCCACTTTAAAACATATACAGTTTATACTCTATTCTAACTTGTATATACGCAAGGTTTATTGCCCAAAACTAAGGGACTTATCCTTTATTTTACAGTGTACTTTTCACTTTTCTTACTTTTATAGTTATTTCAAACTCCTCACATCTTTTCTAGTGTAATACTGGATGTTAAGCTGGTCTAGAATATAAAGAATTCAGTCTTCCTTGCTTCTTCTCATATTGTAAGCTTATTGATATGGTAATAATGTGATCATGGTATGCTAATACCAAATAGGGATTGTGTTAAAGGATTTCTCATTGCAGGCAAGCACAAATAAGAAAAAAATAAATGTATGAAAAGATTTCTAACCAAAAGTATAAGCATCAATAAGAATTGAATTGTGTATAAAGATTTCTTACCAACGGTATAAGCATCAATAAGAATTGAATTGTGTATAAAGATTTCTTACCAATGGTATAAGCATCAATAAGAATTGAATTGTGTATAAAGATTTCTTACCAATGGTATAAGCATCAATAAGAATTGAATTGTGTATAAAGATTTCTTACTAAAAGTATAAGCATCAATAAGAATTGAATTGTGTATAAAGATTTCTTACTAAAAGTATAAGCATCAATAAGAATTGAATTGTGTATAAAGATTTCTTACTAAAGGTATAAGCATCAATAAAAAGAAATGTCTGCACAAAAGTTTTATCAGTTTTTGTATGAGCAATTTTGAATATGAAAATGAAACATTAAATCACATTTTTGTTACATTTACACCATAATACTATCTACAAGATATGAGTCATCAAATGGTGTGTTGAATAATTGTTGATGACTTTAAATTATTAGATGTTAGTCAAGCTGAACAGAGTAAATGTTAAAATTATCTAAATTTTTTTATTAATAGAATTTTTAAACATTTATCTTCATATTTATCCCAAAAATTTACAGAACAAATGTTTACCAGCAACAGGATGGTCTGAATCTTAAGTTCTTGTTGAGATCCTTATGCAGACAACAGATTCCAATTTCACTAACAACTCATACATTTATCCTTTATCCTAAATTTATAACCTATAATTTCAGTTTCTCTATTTCTGCAGTTGACACATTTATTGTAATCAAGTTATAATCAAGTACAAAACTTTGTTTTTAATATTTGATATATTAGATATAAGCACTGCTTATAACTCCACATTCTTGATACGTCTGTGACTTCAGCTAATGTATGCAATTAAATCACCTCAAGAATAACAAAATCACAAATAGCTGACCAAGAGCTTTTTGGCTACTTAATAGCTAATTAAAGATTATAAATGATTGTTGTAGTTTTGAAATATCCACAAGGCAATATAGCTGCTGGAGACAGTCATGGAACTGAAACACACACTAGTTGTTTGCCAATGTTACCGCCATTCATCATTGAGATAAAGGCACGTGGTGTATTTTCTAATCCATGTTCTACTGTTTCTTTCACCTAAAGTAAAATAATATAGTGCTAAATTAAATGATCAGAGAACCACACAAGTAAAAGTTCAGTTAATAAATGAACACATTTCTCATGTATTATTATGGCATTAATATTTATCATTATATCGCTACTACTGTGATTTTTATGCACTAACCTAGCAACCAACATTTCAGAACTACATTAAATCATGAATATCTCAGCCACTGTGCTTGTTGTGCATGTACCTAATAACCAACATTTCAGAACTATACTGAATTACGAATATCTCTGTTCTTCAAAATACTTTATAAAAACAACATAAATCTGTAAATCTGTCCAATATACAAAGCATCTTTAAAAAGGTATTTGTCTAAGAGAGAACTTCAGTTATTACCTTTAATTTCCCACTTCTTAACCATTCAACAAGTTGCTTTAGAGCTTCTTCATACATCTCTGGATAGTTGAGTACAAGGAATCTTTCTCTGGCAACAAAGAATAAAATCAGTGGAACAGATGAATGAACATCATGCTTACTAAAAACAATAAAATATTTTAATGAGACTTAAAACTTTACTTTTTCAACACCATGTCACACACACACACACAAATTCAGTACTAGTAACTCAAAACAACAAAATATTATCTTAAAATGAAGCAGATGAACTGTATAATCCAGTGCAAGAAGTGTTCGTGACAAAACTCAACTCATTAGAACAATATAACTAACTGTAACTGGCTAAGATAAAGTAAAATTACAAACTCTAAGTCTAATTCACCCAACAACATAAATAACTGTAACTGGATAATATAAAGTAGAATAACAAACTAATAAGACTAATTCACCCAAAAACATAAATAACTGTAACTGGATAATATAAAGTAGAATAACAAACTAATAAGACTAATTCACCCAACAACATAAATAACTGTAACTGGATAATATAAAGTAGAATAACAAACTGATAAGACTAATTCCCAAAAACATAAATAACTGTAACTGGATAATATAAAGTAGAATAACAAACTAATAAGACTAATTCACCCAACAACATAAATAACTGTAACTGGATAATATAAAGCAGAATAACAAACTAATAAGACTAATTCACCCAACAACATAAATAACTGTAACTGGATAATATAAAGCAGAATAACAAACTAATAAGACTAATTCACCCAAAAACATAAATAACTGTAACTGGATAGTATAAAGTAGAATAACAAACTGATAAGACGTCTTATTAGTTTGTTATTCTACTTTATATTATCCAGTTACAGTTATTTATGTTTTTGGGTGAATTAGTCTTATTAGTTTGTTATTCTGCTTTATATTATCCAGTTACAGTTATTTATGTTGTTGGGTGAATTAGTCTTATTAGTTTGTTATTCTACTTTATATTATCCAGTTACAGTTATTTATGTTTTTGGGTGAATTATAATTCTCGTAATAAAATACATAACTGTGCCTGGATAATATTATGTAGAATCACAAACTCTAGCAAGACTAAATCACCTAACAACATACACATTTGTGCCTGGATAATATTAAGTAGAATCACAAACTCTAGTAAGACTACTTTAACCAACAACATAACTCTGACTGGATAATATAAAGTAGAATTAGGAACTGTAAGCTTACCCAAGAACTTACCTTTTTGTGATTTGATATTATAATGTTGAATCACAAGCTACATGCTTAACTATGTAGAAAGGTTTTCGAAAGGTGTAATTTATAGAACCTTCAAATGATGTGGTTGGATTAGCCAAATGATGTTGAAAATGAGAATATGATGCTGATATATGTGAAACTTTTACAATTCCTAAAAAAAGCTTAATAATCTTAGACTTTCCTATGTTAACATAAGTTTTAGGGTTGTATACACATTTTCTTTCAGAGGGATTACTAATATAATCTTTTTTAATCTTTGGACTTTTACACAGTGACTGTGGAAACCTTGAGAGGTTTGATGGTGCAAAGTGTCTCACTACGTTCTAGTCCTTTTTTTGTCGATTTTTTATCTTAAGATTGAGCTAAATAAACACTAACAGAACTTCTGTCCCTTCTACCTGGTTATCTTCCTTTCTTGTAAAATCTTTGTAATTTCAGGAGAGATTGGAGGTGGATAGGGAACATCTTGATTGTACTGAGAAATCTGTCCACACAAGATGATGTGACTATTTTCTGCCATCTGAAAAACAAATACGAGGGATTATCCCTAACTTCACAAAAACATCCAACAAGTACAAATAGATTCTTCAAGGGATCAGAACGAGCCTCCAGATCTTTCCACATGTATTATTTCTAGAAAATATAGCTGAAATATTGTTGAAGATGCAATACAAGACAAAGATTCATTTAAACATTTATGACATATCTTAGCAGCTTCTAACGGTTCTGTAAATTTATAACCAAACATCTGTATTAATATCTAAGGTACAAAACAGCTAAAAATTAGATGTAAAATAATAGTTACAGTATGGTGAAGCATAAATATATTTTATTTATTTTATATCTCATGTTTAGTTGTTTTGTACCCAACTATTACCAAAAATGGACTACAAGTTTCATAGTTCCACTGTACGGTCAATTATGTTCAAAAACCCTGTTTTAACTGTTTGTATTTATTAACTGTGGAGTTACAAGGGCAATGAATAAATGCAGTTAGAGCATGAGAATACTTGAAAAAAAAAGATTTCAAGTTGTGCTAAGAGAAAAACAATAGTGGTCAAAAGTTTGGACAAAGAACCTTCACTGAGTTTGAAGAGTTATGTTAGAAATTAAGAAGTATAAAACTTTTATTTCTGTTATTAGCATCATCTAGTGGTGGTAATTGTGATAAACAATTTATGATTTTAGTAACTTACCAACTAAATGTTTTGGGAATTCATTTCCTTGAATGTTTCTTAGTTCTTACTAATGAATGAATTTTTCATACTACAGTTTGATTTTCTTTTTGTTTCTTTCTTTTGTAATTGTCATAGATTCAATCTGGCTTTATATGCTATTTCTACACTCACACTTTGTATGACAAAAACAACCAACCATAATGCCTGAACAAGATTATATTTAATTCACTCAACATTTCATTTCCTCAACTTCTAGACTCATGACATATAGGCTATATACTTCTATATATGTTCTATAGACCAACAGAGAGTATAGAGCAAAGTAACAAAGCTAATACTGATTACATTTAAACAAAACAAAAACATAGAGCAGCATCAAAAGTAGGTAGGTGCACAGCCCAAGATTATAGTGAAACTCATTTGAATATTGATGTAAAAAGAAATACAGAACATAAAATATGAAACAAAAAACAAAACAACTATCACAAAACAAATCACAAAGATCAAGCAAATCTATAATTCTAAAGAAAGCAAATCCAAAGAAGTGACAGATCTATAACACTCTCGAACTTAGTGGTTACTGATATAGTTTTACCTCTGAATCATTAAAAATTGCTTCAAAGAAAATATTAGGGAACTTTTACAATTTGATGGCACACGTAACTTTGTAACTTAGACTGCCCCATACTTCAGTAACATACCTAAGAGAGACTAACAATCAGTGATACCAAGGTCAGGTTTACCTATAAGTCTTGTACAAAAATCAAGCAAAACCTTAAAACAAATATTAATATCTCTGCATTCACTTTAAATAATGCTTGGAAGAAAAAAAATGTTTCACTAAAGACACATGAGCAGGAGATAAATGTACAGTATAAAATGTTATTTATAAAGTAATCTGTAGAATACGTAATGAAGTTTACATTATACATCTTGTGCATGGCAGATTTTTTGAACATATAAAAAGCCTTAAATCAACTCCACAACAGATCACCTTGTAGTAAAATATGGTAGACTCACACCTGACTGTAATTTACATATAGAAATTTTTGCTACAGCTAATGACTTTCTTGACTATAAATATAAAGAAGCTTTACTTAGTTCAAAATTTAAGCCACAAATTAATTTTGACACAGGATGGGCATTATGATTATAGATGTTTTTTTATTTCCCTCTAGTTAAATTCATTTTACAAATCGATTTTTTCTTATTGTAATTATAATCTATTTTACATTTATTTATTTTATGTTCTGTATCTCTTTTCACATCAATAAACAATTTATTTTCAATATAATTTTAAGCTGCACACCTACAACAGTATTGTTAAACACTGATATCTCTGTACATTTTTGTTTTCGTTTAATGTAAACAATATCCACGTGACCTTGTTTCATACTCTCTATTGGTTTATGGAATTTTATGAAACAAATTTAAAACTGTACAGTCATTGTGCATCTAGCAGTGTAAGTTGTAGGTCCCTTGTTGAAGAAAGGAAACAAGTGATATAAATATAACCTTATTCTAAAGATTATTGTCATTTTGTCATCATACTTTTGATTTTCCATTACCTGTTTCAATCATATTTATGGCATAGTTCGAGCACAGATGTTGATTATATTATAACGATTTTGAATATGTAACTCGGTAACTCATGTGACAACCACAGTCAATATAAAGTACCATTGTGATGAGGATACAAAACTGTTTCAATATAACATACTCATATTCAGTATATAATACATCTATAAACTATTATTTGCCCAAAATCTGTGTGTCTGCTTACAATTGATAAACTGCTAGATCAATTGTCACCAAACCTGGCATGTAACCTTTAGGCCTCAAACGAAAGGAGTGAGATAGGTGTATTGACATTCTAATGCAACTTCCTTATGTCACCTCTACGGGTCCCCGTCTTCTCCATGTATTGAACGGGTACACCAACTAGCGTATGTGTGCGTGTCTGTCTAATATATATATATATATATATATATATATATAT
>NW_013666157.1:493142-495218 GCF_000517525.1 Limulus polyphemus
ATATATATATATATATATATATATATATATATATATATATATAAAACTGACAGTAAGTACACAAAAATATAAAATGCAAGGTTCATTTTTTTAATTGTTCAGTTATTGTTAATTTCTGTAATAACATTATTAACATGAATTTTCCCAATTTCATGGGTTATAGCATGCAAATTTCTAATTGGAAAGACCAGGCTCTGCTCCCAAAACAAGTAGAAAAATCAGTGACAGTATTTTACAACTGAATTTACAAACTACTTGAGATATGACACTAAACAAATTTTAATTTGCTTTAGGTCAAAACTGTGAATGTTAACATTTTTTTTTACCTGAAAATATATTACAGGTAGATACCTCTCCACATCATTGCCAAGATGATTCTTATGCATGCCACAAGACTAGAATGAAACTTCTACCCTTACACATGTTAATGTGAACTGTGACAGTTTGTGATCTAATACTAGACTATAGCTCTCTACCAATAGGAGGAGTGTGACATATCATGAGTACTAGCATTTCAACAAAAGCTCATTCTTGACAAGACAAAATATGAACACTGGAAATGGGGAGGAAGGGTGGGAGATTCTGTGAAGAGGTATCTATTTGAATAAATTATCAAGTAAGGAAAACATTAACTACAGAAATGATACCATTCTCTCCACAGAAACATGAGCTAAAATCCCATCTTGATAAGATGGTGGAAGGGACATTGTAGATTAGCAAAATAAAGATGCACTAAGAAGACCATCACTCAGTGAGAGACTACATCCTTCTAATGCAGGTAATATTCACCATCCAATAGAAATGGAGCAGCCAAGGAAATCATGGTTGTGTCAGGCAGGACGGAGCAATTAGAAGGACTTGACATGGAGTGGCATGAATGATTGAAATAACCCTATGAAGAAGATAGATGGGAGGATAAACATACAAATATTTGTTGGTCCAATCTTGACAGAACAAGAGGATGAGAAACTCTAGATATAAGCAATGGTAACTTGGTACTGGGGGACTTGGTAAATGCAACCTGGTGATTAGTACACCACTTAAGCATAGCCACTGGAAAACAAGAGGTTAAAGAAAATGCTCTGTCGGGATGGAAAAGACGATCCACAACAAGACTGAATGCACCTTGAGCATGACACACAAGGATATGAATACCAAGCATGTGGGCCCAAAAAAGGAGATCCAAGGTTCAACCACAATTGGAACGAAAACAGGTGCAGCCTTGGTGATTAATATAAGCCACCACAGTAGAACTGTCAAAATGGATGATGACCACATGATTCCTGAAAAGATGAAGGAAATGATCCAAAGCACAATGTACAGCCAGAAGATCCAGGATGTTTAAATGGTAGGGTTTGAAATCAGTGGTGGCCAGGGAGACAATGGCAGCAGGCCTGTAAAAAGTGTCTGCTAGGTAGTCCATGTGGCCCCTTAAAATCAAGAGCAATTAAAAGTTTGATTTCACATAAATTGATCTAAGCGTTTCATAACTGAGCAGAACTTATGACAAACCATGAGTGAACCTTTCCAAATTTGCAAACACTTGTCACTCATGTACAATCCACAAATGCCATCACTATGAATGCCTATGTATTAAAAGTAAATGCACTTTCATTAATAAGAATGTCATAACTTTGTCCAATATTCAAACTTTTTGTATCAGTGTAATGGAATTGACATACAAAATTTTAAATATAGTATTATTTGAACTTTTATAAAAATGACTACTGTTTTCAGTCACAATGCTACTTTTTAAACTTTTTACATATGACACCAAGCCAAAAACAGGCAAGAAAAATTGCAAACTTGTAAGCTGTTTGGAGAATCTGCCTTACTGCATGTACCTTGTTTGTACATGTTATGGTAAACACTTTTGATTAACTTTGCAGATTGCACTAGCTCAAAAACAAAACATAATATTACTGTTTTACCGATCACAAAACAATCAGACATCAAAAACTGCCAATAATCATAGAGCACAACTGGCCCGATTCCGTATGCCAACATCATTGTGTAGTATTGTTGACAGTTTAACCCTATCACCACGGGTATCCTTTACTGCACATGACACAAGGT
>NW_013666157.1:495321-500430 GCF_000517525.1 Limulus polyphemus
TACATTCAAAATTTTATAAACCTACTTTTTATTTATGTTATACCAATTAGAATAGCATATAATCTTAGCTAATAATCCATATTGTAATGGTATACAAGTTTTTAATTCTACAAGGAAAAATAAAAAAAATCCTGAATTTCCCCTAGTGTGACCCACATGACACATTTTCTTTTAGCATATCTTCCCTACTTTATCCACCACCCCTTGAAAAAGTATAAAATGAAACGTAAATTACTCTATAAAAATCTTCATTGCTCAGACAAACCATAATTTTTATAGTTTTCAATTTTGTTTAGTTACAGAGCTATCAAATAGAAAGTCAGACCCCTCCTGCCACACCTACCTGTCACATCCTCTCTTTCAGAATTTGTTAGTAGTTCTCTTTTACATTTAATTATATATTACTTATAACCAATAGAAAGTCAAGGTTTTCATCTATCAAATGACGTATTGTATAACATTATGTTTTGAACGGTTAAATGTCAAGTTCACTCAGAGTACCAACATCGTTCCTGTGAAAAAGTTAATGACTGGCTTGGATGAATTTGTAACGACAGCTGTCGCACAGTTAGAAAACCAGAAAATTCTTGAGAGGTAAGGGTATTTGTCAATTTTGTGCATGTTATTAGTCTATATTCTTTGGTGCATTATTTAACTAAATAAAAATTATTAAGTGCATTACTATCATTAATATAAAAGAATTAGGGTTAACTCTCCTCAACAATCGACAGCAAGAAAAAAGAAGATTGGTTAAGTATTTTATTTCGTGTTTTTCATGTTTATTCTTTATGTATAATTATAAAAGTAACTAAAATGTAAAAACAGGGATCCTTTTATGTTAGTTAAGATAAGATTAGGAAAAATAAATAATATTATAACAAAAATGTTTCACGAGGCACACATACGAGCAGCTTGTGGGTAATGTAATTCGTTAGCATAACATGAGCTGCACATTCCTCGATTTTTTTTTGGGTGGTTATGAAGTCAGTTGAATTGATCAATTTCGTTTTGAGATAGGGTAGAGAAAATAACAAGAACCATAAGGTTTTAATGAAAAAAAATTATTGAAATGCATTTAGGAGGCTTTAGAAATGAGGGAAAGTATTTTTTGTTTTAACATGAAAATTACTTTGCACATGGACTATTCAAAACAATTACTCAATATATATACATGGACAAATATAATTTTTTGTATGTGAAAGAATTATAATATTAACTGAATGACTGCCAAATTTTGTGAAGATATACACACTATTTTGAAATTTAGAAGTATTAAATCTATAAAGACTTTAAACAAGTACAAAGAGGTCACGTAGTTGGTCATATTAACCGAACCCGTATTTAATCTTAAAAATTTATTGACTAGAGAGAATTTACTTTGATGTTTCATTAAATTTGAAATGGTTGAAGTTATCAATAAATGTGTTATGCAAATGAAAAAAAATCATGATCTTTTTTATGTTTTTTATTTGAAAGAGTGAAAAATAAATATGGGAACTGACTTTGTGGTTAGTATGTGATGGATACATAACATTATGTGAGAGACGAACAAATTGTTGAGGTTCATTGCCTAAATTAATAATCCATTTCAGTCATAAGTTTTCGTTCGTAAGGAGAGGAGTCTTCAAACCGATTGACAAAAGATTTTCTTTTAAATTGGCCTTATTAAAAATTCTCCAAATTGTATCTTTATTGCATACATAATTATCAACTTTCTAACCTTGAAAAAAGAAAAAGAAGTGAGAACTTTAAATGCACTATGATAATGAAGACCCAGATCGTGCTGGTGGAATTATAAAAATTTATCACCTCCTGGCTCGACACCACTTTCATTGAATGTGTTACAAATCTCAGCACTTACACGTGTCACTTTTAACATTTGTTTTATATTCAATAAAGATGTGTATACTACCCTGTTAGTTGCAGGTGCAACGGGCAGTCGGTTACGACAATTGCCCATCTTAGTGATTCTTGTTTTTCAACCATTTGCTTCCTACTCAAAAAATTCAAAATATCTAGTTTTCTCATTAAGAAGCAATCCAACCAATCAGCAATCACATTTGTCGAGCTAAAACGAACTTGAAGGTAACTTCTTGGAACTATGCATATTTATATATAATGAGGAAACGGAATGTTCCATACATGTCCAATAGGTTAGTTATTTTGTAAATAACTGTATATGCCTGTTTACCACTTTCAACTTATAGTGACATCTTCGACAGTGACATGCACAATTCAAACAATTGACAAAACCCCCTATAAGGAAGTAATGGGATATTCCAAATTTCTAATTGCTTTGTTGTCATGCACACTTTGGCAACCTCCCCAAACAATGAGCTAATACACAGTGATTTAAGAAAAAATTATATGTCCTATTATTTTTTAATTTTGAGCGAGGGTCTGTTTTATAACATTTTCCAATTTGGTGTGATATAAAACTGTTATTGACTTATTTTTTTTAAAAAGTGTACACATGCACTATATAAACTTTTTAATACGAGACCCAATTGTAATGAATCTTTGTTTGGAACTTTCTCTTATGATGTTGATAAATCGTTCAAAGTTTCATTCAAATCAGACTTAAACTGTTGGAGGAGTTTTGAGAACAGACAGACATTAGCTGCTTAAATATATAGATAAAAATTATGCAAGTGATTTAAAATAGAATGGTTTGACTTTTATTTTTTCCTGAAATACAAGTTCAGAACAAAATAAATTGAGATATGTTGATATCTTTAGTTTCCTTTCAATTTACTTAATATCCTCTACTTAATTCAGTGATTTGTTTGGTAACCTCCACTACAGTGTACATTTTATAATGAGCTATAGAACTTTTTTTTTAGAGAGCCAGCCAGGCCACCAAAACATCTTTGGGCCGGAGATCACTGACCTGAAGCTTCCCGTTGATCAACCCACACCCCTGCCCTGAAGGGAAGCATCTTGTAAGATATGCAAATTCGGATGAGGAAGCGGAACAAGTGCTGACGTGCGAGTCTTGTCCAACCATGAATGCAGATCACCTAGAAAGGAAGGAAAAAGGGAAATAGGGGGCCTCCAGTGGATCCTGCACAAGATTCTACGGAAGACCACATCCCCAAAAGCAATAGAACCTCACGAGCTGTAAGAGAGGGAGCAGTAAGGGGGTGGAGAACTGAAAGCTTCATCAAACGAAGTCAAGGAGGAGAAGGTTAGGCCTGACTGATAGGAGTGTTGAAAAAGACACCCAAATGGACAAGATATATGGTAGGTATAAGGAATGACTCCTCCAATTTAATTAACCAACCCACAAGAACTGCCTCCAGGAGCAGCAGATGAATGTGATGGGTGGACTCTTGTGATGGAAGTGCAACCTCTGAGCATGCAAATGTTGGGTAAAAGCCTTGACCACCCAACAAAAGACATACTGGTCCAAAGCAAGCTTGAAGGGCAGGGCACGAAATTGATAAACTACCCCTTGACGAATGAATCAAAAATAGTGCTTTGACTGATGAGATATCAGGACATGCAGATAAGCACTTGTGATGTCTACCTTGGTCATCCACAAACCCAGGGAAAAAGCCCACCTGAGGGTGAGAAAAAACTCCATGGAAAATCGGGGTAGAACCAGAAACTGACCAATCGATCACAGTCCGCTAGTCCAGTTTTCTTTGGTACCATAAACAGCCTGGAATAAAAACCTGGAGAAGGATGACTGACAGGTTCAATGGCCTGCTGGGAGAGAAGATTTTGTACCTGGATAGACATTGACTGGTGGTAGGATCCCGACGCAATGGAAAGGAAATGGGTATCTGATACAAGAAAAAAGGGGAAAGAAAATGGATAATAAGTCCCTCGGATAATACCCAAATAACCCACCACTAATCTATGAGATAAAACAGCATCCCTCCCCTGGAGATCCCAACGACAGAGAAACCACGTGTGTAAAGATACAGCCAATGAAGACAAACATGCTAACAAGGAGGGAATTCTGAGAGAGGCTATCCCTTGAAAAACCCTGAGGATCTCTGTGGATCACCTTGGAAAGAAGGTGGATGGTAGAGTTGATTGTGTAAGATGAAGGCAGAAAAACTGAGCATGGAATAAATGAACAGGATTAACTGGGTCCATCCTCTGCATGGACAAAATCAATTCAAAGTGTTGAGAATCAAGTAATGGACAATCAGCCTGATGGTAGGCCAAGGCAAACTGATCTGAAGCCGTGAAGGGTGAGCCATGCAGGCCCCATCAACCATCAGAGACACAAAACACTCAACATGAACCCTAATATCCAGGGAAAGGGGGGGGGGGACCAAACACTGAGAGGAGGAGATATCATGTAACAAAGGAGGATGTGGATCATGCAAAACTGGGGAAATAGATAAAACAGAACATACCTGAGAAATTGTCTAAAAAAGCCGCATTAGGCTTAGCTGATTCTGCATAAGATACAGCGAAAGTTAATGTTTTCTAACACTGAAAATGTATTTCTAATAGGTACTTATCTCTACTTACCCATAACTATCTCGACCTTCATTTGCCCTCTAGGCATTGGTAAAGCAGTGCACCAGTCTTATACCCCTATATTTTTTGTATCATTGCAGCAAGATGTGCTGATCACCCTCCACCAGTCCCATTGTGCCCTCTTTACCAGTGTAGGTAGTTCCTTCTACTATTGCAGCACAATCCTCACTTTCAAGAATTGGCATATATTAGGTTGTCAAAAAATTAATGCCACTTTTTTTTAGATGAAAAAACCTGGACAAGTTATATATCAAAACAAAACATTTATTAAATGAAATAGTCTCCATTCTTATCGATGATGCTTTTTCCATCTAACCATCAGGTTGTTAATGGTCTGCTTAAATAAATCACTTGGCTTTGAAGCATAAAAACATGTCGATGTCCTCTTTAACACCTTCCACATTTGCATACGTTTTCCCATTAAGATGGTGTTGCAGCGAACGAAAAAGATGGTAAACTGATTGTGCCATATTTGGAGAATATGGTTGGTTGGGGAGAACTTCCCAACCCAACTCCATAATCTTGTGTTGCGTCAAACGTGCCACATGCGGACGTGCATTGTCGTGAAGAAGAAGAACACCTTTCCGATTGACGAGTGAAGGGCGTTTC
>NW_013666157.1:500534-507616 GCF_000517525.1 Limulus polyphemus
AAGAAATCACTTGGCTTTGAAGCATAAAAACATGTCATTGTCCTCTTTAACACCTTCCACATTTGCATACGTTTTACCATTAAAATAGTGTTGCAGCAAATGAAAAAGATGGTAATCTGATGGTGCCATATCTGGAGAATATGGTGGGTGAGGGAGAACTTTCCACCCCAACTCCATAATCTTGTGTTGCGTCAAACATGCCACCTGGATGAAATTTGCTGAACCATTGTTGACATTTATGAATGTTCAAAACATTTCCATAAACTTCTTAGATATTCTTTGTGGCTACAGAGGCATTGTTTTCCTTCTTGCATTCAAAGAGCATTACATGCCTAATTTGTGTCTCGTCATATGCCATCACTATAAGGGATTAGAGTACAATAAACTTTACACATTATATAGGCTACACTAACATAATGTTTAGGAGGTTTGTTTAACTATTATACGTGATGTACGTTTTGGGGGTGGTTAATGAAAGTGTTCTACAATGCAACATTAATTTCTTAACAAACTAATACAAACCCGAAAACACCAGCAAATCAGTGGAAAGTGGGTGAACAGAGGTAAGTACCTATCGAAAATACATTTTCAGTATTAGAAAATGTTAACTTCCAAAATGGTACTACCTCCTCTCCCCCATATCTAGAATCCCACACATTCGAAAGGTGGAGGGGCCAGTGAAGGTGAAAAACAAATAATCAAGTGGAGAGCAACTACTAAAAAAAAGGTAGGTATGCCACTATTAAAATACGAGGCACAGCTTTGGGGTATAGCACTACCTCTGGAACAGGTATTATCTTCACCCAGTAAAGAAGATAAGGCACGTGGGGCAAAAATGAAAAGAATACTTGGTTAGGGCTAGAAGCCCATATATGAATATGCCAAGTGTGATCCGCCTAGGCAGAAAACATCCAGGGAAAGCACCTTGGGATACGATGTATTATGCAAAGTGTGGTCCAAGGACAAAAACAACATGGAAGCACCTTGCATAAATTTGTAAAATTAACAAGTGCAGTCCACCTGGGCAAAAATATCCAGGGAAAGTGCCTTGGATTTAGAACAAGATAGCCAACTGAGGTTCACCCAGGTAAAAACATCCAGGGGAATTCCCTTGGTATATGTTAGATCATGTCCAGTGCGGTCCATCTGGGCAAAAACATCCAGAAGAAGTGCCTTCATAAGAAATTTCTTGCCATATTGTATGTGTAAAATGCAGCATAACGATGATAGAGAAACCAACAAGTGCAGTCTGCCTGGGCAAACACATCCAGGGTAAACATATTGGATTGATATCAAGAAAGCCAAGTGAGGTCTACCCTGGCAAAAACATCTGGGGGAAGCCCCTTGATAAACATTGGATTATGTCAAGTGCAGTCCATCTGGGCAGAAAGAATCCAATGGAAGGACCTTGCATGATAGACATAGTACCATAATGTGTGTATAAGAGGCCACATAATGACAACAGCCCTCTTCTAATCGAGATATGGCTAAGAGATTTTGTTATTGTACAAAACCCACTTATGAGGAAATCTCTACGGTCCACCATCCAAAAAAAGTGGCAAGGACCCCATGCTCCACTAGAAGAAAGGGGGGGGAGACATGTTGGGGGATCTGTATGTATCACCCACCAGACACAGTGCAATGGGTGTCTGCATTTCCCAATTTTGAAAGGAAAAAGACCCACATTGTAAGAATCACGGGTCAGTAGGGATGTGCAAAAATTCCTATCTGCTTTACTCATGAAGTCCAGGAGTGACAGTCCCCAGGAGATATAGATATACCACCAGAAAAGCATCCAGTAGTCTTACAGTTGCTGGAGTAGAGACCTAGATGAAGGTAAGGAAATGGGTTGCTGCTCCAGTAAGGGCCAAAGTAGAAGAAACCACAACTGAGCAGGCCAATACAGAGCAACTATCAACACACATCAAGGAGTGGTCTGTATGAAAGAAATAATCTTTGATAGGTGTCTTATCAGAGAGTAAGCACAGAAATGAAAATCCCTCCAATCCTGACTGAATGCATCTACCCCCAGAGCTGAGGGGTATGGACAGGAGACCAAAAGAAAGCAAGTTTGGCATTCCAATGGGTTGCAAATGCATCAATATGAGACATACCCACGTAAGAACACACCCACTGAAAAAATGAAAAAACCCCGGATGAAGGGACCACTTTGTAAGAAGAATTTGTTTGGGGTGGGATAGATGGTCTGCAAACAGATTCATAACACCTGGAACATGACATGCCAAGAATGTGATGTTGTATCTGTGAGCCCAATATAAGAGGTCAAGTGACTTGGTACTCCTTTGTTTGGAGATATAACTGACAACAGTTGAATAGTCAGAATGAACTATAACCACCTGCTCTTGTAAGGTTGATATGGTAAGTAGATTCTTCAAAGGACCACCAACCCAAAATCTACCAAAGAAGCATCTGTGAACAGAGCCAAAGTGGAGAAGGTTGGGCCTGACCAAGATGGGAAATGAAGAGGACCCCCAAATGAATGAGGTATTGAGTGGGAGTGAGAAAGTACTTCAACTTTATGAGAAACCCCAACTGAGCAGACTCTCAAAGAAAGAAGCAGGTGTGATTTGCAGATTGGGCTTGTGAAGAGGCGAGCAGGGCCAGTGGTCCATGTGATGATGAGTCTGAAGACTCAACAAATGAAGATAGTGTGCATAGGCACGGACAACCCGAAAGAACACATAAGGAGCCGAGGCAAGACCAAACGGTAGTGCACGGAACTGGAACACATCCTCCCTATGGACAAACTGAAGATAAAGATGTGACTCCTGAGCAATGGGGATATGAAAGGAAGCATCTGTTATGCCAAATTTGATCATCTAAAGACCCAGGAAAAAAACCACAAAAGAAAGAGGTAGAACGATTCCATCGTGAATCAGGGTGTGTCCAGAAAGGTATTCAGCTGGGATAGATCGATAATAGGTCCCCAATCTTCTGTCTTTCTGGGGACAAAAACGAACAGGAGTAAAAACCCAGACACACAGGAACCACATGTTCTACAGCACCCTTGTGAAGAAGATCATGAACTGACTCCACTAGACGACTAGACAAGATACGATCATGAGGAGGAGGAGGAAAAGAAACCTGGAAAGAGGACAGGGGAGGAGGGGATAGACCCTCTGACAGAACCCATAACACCAATGGATCTATCATGAAGGGTTTCCAGATGGTGGAAAAAGTTGTAACCTGGCCCCCACCTGCCTTTGGAAAGACATGCCATAACAGATAACAGTGAGGCCAAGAGGAAGGGGAACAGGAAGAACGGGCATAAGGAAGGGAATGTTGGGAGTAAGGAAAAGGACAAGATGAAGAAGAAGGAGCACAGGGCAATAGAACAGGCATAGATTGAGCAGAACCAGTAGGGTGAGATAAGCAAGAAGCAATGCAGGACAAAAAAGAATGCAACATCGCCACATTGACCTGGGACTAAAAAGATCAGGAAAACCCCCAAAGGCCATTTCATGCAGAAACGGCTTGAGAAAGTTCCCATAACAAAACAAAAGGGGGTAGATGCATCTCTCACAAGTAACGCATCCCTCCCAAGTATATACCAAAAACACAAATTCCAAGTGGTGAGGGGCAAGGCTGAAGCCAAGAACTGGGCCATAGTAGATCACAGAAGGGTCTGGAGATTGGCAAATGAAGGTCGAAATAGCTACTGGGGAGAGGAGGTAGTACTACTTTGGAATCAGGTGGAGGAAAAAGGCTGTCAAAATCCTCGTTGACCCAAACAGGTTCAGCATGTTCGGGATGAATAGGGGCAAGATCAGAAGAAGCAGGTTGACTCATATAATGATCAATCTCACAGCGGATGACAGCTGATAAATCCAAAGACGAGTCACCTTCACCTGTAGCCTGTGTGAGTGCTCTAGTAGAAGTTATTATCTATGAAGTGATAACCTGAACTTTGGAATTCACTATGCAAGAATGAAAAATCAAACACAATCATTTGATGAAGAAAAAAAATGAAAAAGTGGGAAAATAAGTTATATGAAAATTCGCCAACTCTTAGAAAAAAAAAAAAATCCACTTCGGAATAATAAAAAAAAATCACAAAGTTGAACAAAAAACACACAACTGAACAACACTACAAAAATGTCTTGACATGAGTATTGCCAAACAAGAAGTGATAGTTCAGTGGAATTGAATAGAGGTAGTCACATGCATCAGGAGAGTGTGTCACACTCATATTGGTGGTGGTTGTCACATGATGATTTACATGCAAGGTGCAGTTAAACCAGTTGACTGTAAGGTACATGAGAGCTCAAGGCTTGCAGCATGTGAAAAATACATTTTTGTGAGCAGAGATAATGTACCATATCACAAAATCAAACTTATAATTTGAATCTAAGTTCTATCTACAATGTTTAAAAGTTTGGAACTTTCTTAAACAACAATAAAATAAATAGATAAATATTGATAAGCACAAAAAGTTCATAAATCTGAATGAAAAACACACCTGAACAAGGTTGTGCTGAAGAAAAGAATGAGTGTTTGTTGAAATGTTAGTGTTCATGGGGATTACTGTGCTTGAGAATATGTTGCTTTCCTATTGATAGAGGGCTATGGTTTAATGATGATTACATCATAGGCTGGTACATTACATTTTGTTCTATGGATATGTGAGTAGTGTGTCTGAACACTCAAATTACAACTATGTTTGTTCTGTGGAGATGTAAGCAGTGTTTCTCAACTATCATTCTATACAATATTTTTCCCAGCTTACCTGCTTGATGACAGTATCACTAAGTTCACCACCAACGTTATCAAAATACACATCTATGCCATCTGGACAAGTCTTTTTCAGTCTCTCTTCAACACTTTCTGTTTTATAATTAACTGATACATCAAAGCTAAGTTCTTTCAGGAGAAAGTGGCATTTTTCATCAGAACCACAAATACCTACAACCTGTTTACATCCCTCAATTTTGGCAATCTGAAAACAATAAAATAATATGGTATTATATATATATATACATTATATGATTATATGGGTAAAACAAACAGCAGAATATAACACATTGCACATGGAGTGTTACAGCTAGAGCACATTTACCCATCATATCTGACATTTAAAAGCTAGAGTCCTTTTATTGTAGCTTTGGATATCAAAAAGCTGTTTGGCTAAGGGTAATATGGATGAACAGTCTGAATCAATTGCTAAGAACCACCAAGGATTGTTTATGAATAAGTTTTTTAGAAATATGTTTAACGTTGGAAAGACTTTGTGTTTAGACAAAATTGTGCATATTTAGAGAAACTTTTCCACTCAAAATGCAAATCTGCATGCTGCCTATGTACATAAACATGTAGATTATAAAGCAGTTCTTATATTTCAAAATCCAGAATGATTCTGATATCACTTGTAATAAAGAATGAATCTGAAATCACTTGTAATAAAGAATGAATCTGAAATCACTTGTAATAAAGAATGAATCTGAAATCACTTGTAATAAAGAATGAATCTGAAATCACTTGTAATTAAGAATGAATCTGAAATCACTTGTAATAATGAATGAATCTGAAATCACTTGTAATTAAGAATGAATCTGGAATTACTTGTAATTAAGAATGAATCTGAAATCACTTGTAATAAAGAATGAATCTGAAATCACTTGTAATAAAGAATGAATCTGAAATCACTTGTAATAAAGAATGATTATAATATCACTTGTAGTAATTCAAAGGATGTTGTAAATCCCAATATGTGACCATCGTGGACAACAACAGATGCAAGCAATGGTATGCAGTGAGCACAAAGAACCAAACTAACCAACTTATATTACACAAACAATTACATATGAGTTACATCTCAGTGATAGGCTAATACCACTTTGCAAGCATGACCTATATGGTGGATGAGGTACACAGTACAAGTGCACCCAATATGCTTTATTTGCCTCATATTTGCATTTTGTAATGTTAGTTTTAGTACATTCAATCTGTGTTTATTTAATGTGTGTTTGTACTGATACAAGCATATGTACTGAATGCAGAATAAAAATAGAAATTAGCACTTGTGCTGCACTGTTAAATACAGGTTCAAAAGGTTTGGCACAAAATCTATACTCAACATTTGTACTTATGAGGCAATATATGTATCTTTGAAATTTCTCATCCAACATCATTTTAGTGTAAAATTACAAATTTTTCTCAAGCAGCATATTCCACAAACTTTAGTTGAAGACATTAAAGGGCTAATTATCTTCAAAACTCATCACTTTTACACAAGTTAAGGAAAGTTCACGGAAAGTAACATTTTCTCATCTGCCCTGTACACACTGTTTGGAGTAAAGATAGATTTTACCGCAAACAGATTATTAATATTATTGTGCAAGAATATTGAGTAAATCACTATTAATGCTACAATTATACAGCAGATGTGGAAAACAAAGCACTGCAGACAGTTCACTGTATTTCTTAAACACTAAACTGTAACTGGTATAAGCACACTAACCTGTCCAGCAAGAGAGCCTGTTGCACCTGCAGCTCCACTTACAACAACAGTCTGATTACAACTTGGCTTAATATGACCTTTCACCCAAATTCCAAGCAAAGCAGTCAGGCCTGTTAGTCCAAAGCAACTAAGAACCAGTGAAACATGGTCTCCCACAACTGTTCTATCTACCTAATGGACAAAAAAATGGATTAGTTATTGACAAAATATTTTCCTAGTATATTCCTTCTATACAAGATATTTTTCTAGTGTTTTCCTATTATTAAAATATATTCCTACTATTATAATATATTCTCCTAGTGTATTCCTACTATTATAATATATTCTCCTACTGTATTCCTACTATTATAATATATTCTCCTACTGTATTCCTGCTATTATAATATATTCTCCTACTGTATTCCTACTATTATAATATATTCTCCTACTGTATTCCTACTATTATAATATATTCTCCTACTGTATTCCTACTATTATAATATATTCTTCTACTGTATTCCTACTATTACAATATATTCTCCTACTGTATTCCTACTATTACTGTTAGAAATCACTTGTAATAAGAATGAATCTGAAATCACTTGTAATAAGAATGTAATCTGAA
>NW_013666157.1:507637-515986 GCF_000517525.1 Limulus polyphemus
CTCTCTATGTACTCCTACTATACAATATACTTCTCCCTATGTACTCCTACTATACTAATATATTCCTCCTACTGTACTTCCTATACTACTAATAATATACTTCTCCTACTGTATTCCTACTATTATAATAATATTCTCCTACTAGTATTCCTACTATTATAATATATTCTCCTACTGTATTCCTACTATTATAATATATTCTCCTACTATTATAATATATTCTCCTACTGTTACAAGATATTACAGCTGTTACCTTCTCTAAGGCTGCAGCTTCAGAAACAAAGTATGTCTGCCACATCCAGTTGAGTCCCATTGTGACAATATCACCTTCTTGAAATCTTTTACTATTACTTTTCTCCACTTTTCCTACTCCACCAAACCCTTCCACACACTGACCCAAATTCCATGGATGTATATAATGAACTCCTGTATCTTCATTCATTCTACAACGCTAGAAGAAGAATTATGTAGTTAACAATAATAACCCTTTCTAATATTACATAAAAAATTGGACAAATTTATTCCATACATTACAAAAACGTTGTTCACCCTTTTCTTTCTTATAACAAGATGAACCTACTACTATTAACAGGTAAACTAGGTACATCTTCCTTATTATTAAAAGATAAACAAGTTAATGCTTTGTTAATATTAGAAGTGTCAGACTTCTCCTGATGAGAAACAATCCAGTGAAAATATACAAAAGGGCCACAATAATTAAATGTTTAACCTCTCATGAGGGCATTCAATATTCAAACAAACAAAATCATGAGCTAGACATATTTAGACTATAAAAACAAGCTGAGCTCACAAGGTTTCTGTTTTCAATGTTACACATGCTAATGAATAATAACAGGTTGGCAAACAATGATTTATAAGCATAAGGAAAAGTTTTATTGATGGTGAAATATACTAAGTTTTGACAGAACATTGGTCTGTCTTCTTCAGGTATGATCAATACTAAGCAATACAAGGTTTATATATTGTTACAAAGATAAATACCAGGGATTAACTGTCACAGAAATTGTGTCAGCAGGTGACAGGATATAGGTAGAGGTCAAGTGTATGAGCAATGAATAGACCTTGCTAAATACAACTGATTTTGCAAGGACCATTATCACAGTTTAGTGAGAGATCATTTCCTTTGATGATTTCTATAGTTTCTGACCAATCTCCTTCTCTTTTGGTTTTAGGTTGGTGTAGGAGAAGAATTCCTTCCTAAAGAATTTTGTGACCTATTTCATACTGACAATATATTAAAGCAGATAACTGGAATTCACCTCTACACATGTGACCTTGGTGTTCTTTGCTTCTTATTTCTAAGGAACGTGATGTTTGTCCTATGTATTTCTTTCCACATTCACATGGGATATTGTATATGCCCTATTTTTGTTCTTTTGATTAGAGATTCTTTTGGATTAAGTAGTAACATACTAATTTTATGTGAAGGTTTGATTACAGTTTTAAATCAATGGTTAAATTATTAAAAAAGCTAGTAATTTTGTTAGCAATTTCTGGCACAAAAAGGAACTTCACACAAAGTTTTTATGTTTTGTGTTGTTGATAAGTGAAAGGTTAAAGTTAACAATATTTTTCACTGTTATGAAGCTTGATACAAGCCTTATCTATGATATTGGAGTCGAAACCTTTAGATAGTCCTATCTTTTTTGTGAGTGCAAATCTGTATAGCACAAAGAAGACTTACTGTATTAAATGCTGAATACTATTTTTTTCTGTAGTTCATGTTCCATTATTTTAGTATTATTCTAGTTTATTGTGTGACATTCTCTGACACAATGCGCTATTGCTGAAAGAGAGGTATTACAGTCTTGTACTTTTATTATGCTCCTGCATTACAACCTTTATGTGGGGTGGTGTACTGTTGACATTTCTAGGTATACACCACTCGCACATTTACAGTCTACCTAAAATTTACAAGGAAGGCTACCTTCTCCATTCCATTATTAACTGCACAGGCTCACCATACCACCTCTCAGCTAGGTATCTTGCAGACATAATACCATTAAGAGGTAAAACAGCCTCACATGTTATGGACACAGCACACTTTGCAGAGAATATAAAAACCAAGTATGAGATCATCACAAGAACTATGATCAACTCTGATGTATCCATCTTACTAAAGTACCCAAACCTAACACACTACAGATCCAACAGCTTGAACACAATGAAGAATCAAGTAGTGTACCCAACTGATAATCAACATGATAACAGAACTCACAATCTTCTGTATCAACTAAACATACTTGCAACATGGAAAAATATTATCAACGACAACACTTTGTTTTTTAATTTTGGTAATGCGTACTGGAGTATGAGACATTTTAATTCTAGGAGTAAATGAGCTTACAACACCAAATGTAGTTATATTTTATGAAATTTGACACTCAGTGTTTTGTTTTACAGCTTCTTCAAGAGTGTTCCTCTAAAACACAAACTATAACTGGTAATACAAAGTTTCAGTTGATTTGTGTTTAATGGAACACTTCTGAAGAAGATGAAAACAAAACACCAAGTGTCCAATTTCATAAAAAATAACTAAATCATGTTATAAGCTTGTTTATTCTTAGAAATAGCAAGAAGAAATAGCCATGGACTCACCGGTACTCAGTAACCTCTGCATAGAAAATTTAAATAGCACCTTTCAAACAATGGCTCCAAGACCAAGGACTGGACTAATGATACATTTATAATATGACCACACACTACAAACAAGATATTCCACGACTTATAAGCCACTAGAACAAACATTATTCAACAAATATTTCACAAAGGAAATCAAAGAAACAAACTCCCATTCCTAGACATGATGGTTATACTAACTTGTATACCACAAAAATTTACAAGAAACCCACAAGAAAATATCTAAACAGGGTTCGAAATATTACATTCCCATATTCCCAAGGAATTTAACTTTGCTTGAGGAATTTCATCTTTTTAGTTGGCTTCCAGATTGGGAATACATGGTCCATCCATATTCCTTTAGTTATGATCAATGAAAGTGAACATACAGCATGGATTAAATATAAAAAAAAATTCATGAGAAAATGCAATTGTACATGAGGGAATGTAATCTTCCTGATAGCTTTCCCTCGAGTGAATGTAATTTTATTTCATTATTTCTATCCCTGCAGTAGAAGAAGTTAATCAACAAAAAGATGAACCTCTTAAGGTGATTAAAACATTCTTGCAGAAGTGAACAAAAATTAAATATCTGACAATCAGGGTGAAAAATCAACCATCTGAAGTGCAAAAACTATCATGGGTAGTTACTTCAGATCATAGGAATTGACACAACTTATAACCTATGAACAATAACTATTTGAACCTTGAAGGCTGTCCTTGCATACCCATCTTTGGAAAAATTAAAAATTTAAACCCACCCTTTGCTTTTCAAGTAATTGTTAACCATTTCTAAACGAGTGTGCTGGCCTCCACTGTTGCCAGTGGCAATTCATTCCATAAGCCAATCACTATGATAAGATAAAATAAAACTGTCTTAACTGAAGCCTATTCTCTCTTTTTTCATGTCTTAAACTTGTGTCTTTTCACTCTATTATCTCCTGAATGAAGAAATCAGTGGCCTTAACCCATAAAACATATACAAACATATATTAAAGAATTAGAGCACTTAGATGAACATGATAAATTACAAAATACTACAACCTTACATTTAAAATAGAACAGAATATATTTAAAACAAAAGTAAAATACATTTGCAAAAGCCTTTTAACCATAAAGGCCACAGATCATTCTCCTCAACAACCAACTTTTAACTTGTATTATAAGTCTAACACATTAAAACTTTCTCACTAACACTGGTTAAACAAGATTCATTTTAAGTTAAAGTTCACCATGCACCAATCTAATTAGAGTATATGATACAAATATACAGAAACCTACATCTATACATACCAAACTGCTGTATTCAACTTACCATGGCAGGATCTACAGAAATATACAGGGATTTTACCAACACAGTTTCCTCTTCTAGTTCATCATCAGGATATGGACAACAAACCACACTAAAATTTTCTTCTTTTGGTGTTTCATTGGCACCTTTAAAATCCAATTATAGTTTTCACTTTCAGGTTATTAAAGATATTAAGGAATGCAAAAGTAAGCCCTTATTAAAACATTTTTTGTCCTACAGAATGACTTAGATCAATTGTTAACTTCGACAAATATTTGTTAAATGTCCTTTAACAAATAAAATCCAGTTGGGTTATCATAATTTGGACCTCATTCAATTGGGAAACCACTCAATAGAATGACTAAAGAGAATCTTGGCACAGTGGTGGACAAATCACCCTAGCCATCAAAGCAGTACTCTGTTGCTATTAGTAAAGCTACTAGAATCTTAGGGTGTTATTTATTGACATAATGATTACAAGAAAAAGGAGGTAATTATCTTTCAATGCATATCACTAGTTAGGGTTCATTTGGAATACTGTGTACAATTTTGATCTCCTCAACTAAATATTGACTTGCTGGAAAGGGTTCTGAGGAAGGCTACTAGGATAATTCTGGGGATGAAAATATTATCTTATTGGAATAGATTAAGTACTGTTAGCTTATTTTCTCTAGAGAAAAGGTTGATAAGAGGTAATCTTATTGAAGTTTACAAGACTACCTGAGAGATTAATGGGATAAAGACCTCTGATTCCTTTGTGCTGTATTCTGAAGATAACAGAGCAAAATGCTACAAGTTTAATTTTGGAAAAAACAGGATATGCTCCAATTAGAACAGTTTTATTTTTCTAACAGTGATTGTCCAGCACTTTACAAAAGTTTAAGAAGGTAATCAATTAACTTACTAAAAATTACAAAGGACTGAATAAGTTATATTATAACAATTTTGAGGTTATTCCCATCAAAATTATACTTATAATTCAAATTATGATAACCCACATGCATTATCTTGCATTTATTATAATTAAAACCCATCTGCCATTTATTTACCCAACTCATTAAATGATCTAAATCCTTTTGTAAATCAGCAGCATCCTCTTCATAAGTAGCAACACTCAAGACCTTAATAACAGCTGCAAATTTAAGTAATTTATTGACAATTTCTTCATCTATATCATTGATGTAAATAAAAAGGAGCAAAGATCCTAAGACTGAGCCCCGAGGTACTCCACTTGTGACATTAATCCAGTTTGACTGAACTCCATTTGTAACAACTCTTTGATTTCTTTCATCCACCACTCTTCTATCCAATTTGCTAACTTATCTCCCACATCTATAGAGATAAGTTTTTTTCAAACTTTTTATGTGGCACCTTGTCAATTATTTTCTGAAAATCCTGATACACCTAATCTGCACCCTTACCCTCATCTACATAAGCAGTAACCTTTTTAAAGAACATCAAAAGGTTTGTATGTCAATATTTTCCCTTAGTGAAACC
This sequence comes from Limulus polyphemus, assembly GCF_000517525.1. Lineage (NCBI taxonomy): Eukaryota > Metazoa > Arthropoda > Merostomata > Xiphosura > Limulidae > Limulus > Limulus polyphemus. The sequence goes on from NW_013666157.1 coordinate 513,066, forward strand.
TTGTTAACTATCTAATAAAATTCTAAACTTTGTTAAATGACTTTGCAAAGCATCTTTTATGAGAGTTTTCAAAACTTTTTGGATTACTGTGTTCAATCTTTGGTTCCTTACCTGAGGAAGAACACTGAAATGTCAGAAATGGTTCAGAGGAAAGCTACTCAGATGATAACTGGGAGGGAAAGGTTGTCATACAAGGATGGGTTAAGATCTCCAAAATTCTTTATTCTTGAAGAAAGAAGAGTTAGTGGGGATCTATCATCCTTTTTCATACTTAATGGACAAAACACAAATGCAAATTTAGCATGGTAGAAGTTATTTCATTTTCTGCTAAAACAATTTTATTTCTCTAACACTGTTAGTTACAGTGTGGTTGGCCTTTGGTTACTGTCGGGTGTGATGGGTGCAGTAAATTTAAGAGAATTTACAGGAATGTTTGATATAACTATTTCAAAGATTAAGGCTGGTTTATGTTATATTTATTTTTAAGTTTAATTTAATTTAGTGGATGAGATGGCCTAGATAGACCAAAAAAAATCACCATCTTACTTAAATGTATGTTCAAAAGTTTCAGCCAATAAAGTGTAAGCTTCAATATTAATTAGTATTATTAATAATACAATAAACATTATAAATATAATTTATTACAACCGATTGAACAACATAAATGATCTGCATTAATAGTAGCTGAGGAAATGTAGTATCTCATTCTCAGTATAGTAAAGAAAAATGAAATAGATATTCAGTATTCTTTATCAAAATATATATTATAATTATAAATATAATGTGTATAATTATATCATAATCATACACCTAGTTCGCCGATAATATATACCGTAGCGCAGGAGGGTGAGCCAAACTATTACAAAGTCAGTAGAAGTTGCGAGCGGACTAAATTTCAAATAGATACACTACGCGAATCATTCGCCTTAAAGTTAAAACTTTGTTTTGATACATATAAGTTATAACTACAGAAATACTCCTAAAGATGGTTAAAAAAAGTCATATCAATAATCAAGTTCAATAAGAACAGTGTCACTAGAAGTAGAAGTTAGAACCATTTTCTCATTTGTTTTTAGTTTTACCTGGGCGAGATTTTAGAATAACTCTATAATTCTTTGGCTTGCTTGTCTTTTCTGGTTCAGCAGACATTGTTTAGTATGTAATTTTATTAATAATTAAGTACAGTTATCAAGTTATTTCCACTTCAGGTCTAAATTTACTGTGAGTTATAAATCAGTGTAACTGTAATTTGTTGGCACTAGATAAAACGCGAAACTTTGAGTTTCGCTGACTGGCGAAACGGTGTTCAGAACCAAGCCAAACGCCCTCAAAAGCTTTCCATAAAATAGGTAAAAAATAATAATAACATAAAAAGTAGTATTAAAATGAAGTTATAAATAAAATATAATACTTTGCTTGGCTGAACTTTACGATATCATTTGTTTTAAAACTTTTTATGCTACGTCAATGACAATGTAACTGTTATGTTAAACTTATATTCAAGTTTTTCTTCATTACCCATTCAAGCCGTCTCCAAGCATTATTTGTCTCAAAGTGGGTTCCTCGTCATCGAATGTAACTGTAACCCCTCAAAATTGGGCAATGTAAAACGAGGAATCATCAGATCTACAAAAGAATGATATCCAAATTTTTAAAAAACAAAGTTAAAAGTAATCTTTAGAAAAATAACAGTTAAGAAACCTTAAAAGTCTTACTGATGAGGGCTACAGTTTCTTTTATTACACCAGAAGATGTGGCGCATTTCATAAGCTATGTATAAATACATTTGAATTTACTAATACTGTAATACCAATAATTATAATCGACACTGAATACTGAATACACCCTATATAACTGCATATAACGTATTATGGACTCTTTGTGTCACAACTCGAACCACATATTTGTGAAGATCATTAAATGCTCTATCCCTTGATATAAAACACTTCTTGACACAAACAGTTTGTTATACCGATATTCGACATTGAATACTAAATACACCTACTTCCTAAATCATTGAAACTGTATTAACTTATTAATTAAGGACTCACTGTGTCACGTATCATAACACACATTTGTGAAGGTCTTTAAATGCCCTATTTCATGATGTAAAACATTTCTTGACACAAACAGTCTGTAATATTGATATTCGACAATTAATACTAAATACATCTCATTACTCCATATTTCAAACTACCTTAACCTGTTACGGTGTCACAAATAAAAACACACATTTGTGAAGAGTGTTAAATGCTCTTTTTCATGGTATGTAATATTTATTGACACAAACAGTCTCTAATAGCGATATACGACATTAAATACTAAATGAACCTAATTAGTAAATCTTTGAAACTGCATTAACATATACGGACTCTTTGTGTCACAAGTCAAAACATATATTTGTTGAGGTCATTAACTGCTCTATTCCATGGTATATACGACTTCTTGACACAAACACTTTGCAATACCGATATTCGACACTTAATACTAAATGCATCTCATTACCCAATCTTTGAAACTGCATTGGATTATTAAGGACTAATTATGTGATAAATCAAAAAACACATTTGAGAAAGTAAACTAATGCCCTATTCCATGATATATAACATTTCCTGACACAAACAGTCTGTGATGCCGAAATAAATCATTTAATGTTACGATAACCTGGTATGCCAATATTGGACGCTTCATCCACATTTGAAGTAGTATTTATGTCATAAATCACAGCACATGTCTTAAAAGAGTAGTAATCGCTCTATCACATGACAAAAAGTCTGTTTTTCCGAAATGAATATCACGTGAACTTCCTCAGTCAAAGTTTGTACTTGCGCCTGCTTGTAATGCTGCCCAGTTCAAGAACTTACCAGTAGCTAGTACCCTCCTAGCTGGCCCGGCATGGCCAGGTGGTTAAGGCACTCGAC
>NW_013666157.1:516367-529632 GCF_000517525.1 Limulus polyphemus
CGCGAAATTCAAAAAACAAACAAAACAAACCCTCCTAGCTGCCATTTCTAGGCTAGAACCTCCCCATTTTCCTTCACAAAATACCATTTTTGTTCTGGAAGGATGTTTACAGAAATTGTTTGCAATAGTACTGTTTGAATGTTCATTTTAAAAAGTTTTTTCAAAATAGAGGTAATATATGAAAATGTTTCTTCAGTTTTACTTGGGGATTTCCTTGAGATTCTTAATCTTCTTGATTGAATTCTCATAGCCTTTCTCTCTCTGCTGTCAGTAATTTTAAACAATCTTGCTTGTTTATCTTCAGAGTAAATTTCTGGATGATTAAGAATTTTGTAGGCTATCCAGGCTCGAATAAATTGTGACTGTGATATATCATAAGGAGAGTGGCTACTTGTACACAGGATCCATGCATAGAAACAAACAAAAATGCCACAATCAAAATAAATTTCCCATGGAACTGATGAATGGATGAGAAAAATGTCAAAATTAAATTAAACAATTGCATGTGCTCCCCGTGCATAGATACTAAGCAACTTATTGTTTTCGTTTTTTTAACTACCTTAAACAAAATCCAGTGACATGCTTTCACATTAGCTGGGATGAGAAGAAGGTCAGAGTGAAAGAAATGTTTTTCTACCCATTTCAGAATATCCATAGTTTTCCGTCAACGATCAAGCCATTGCATGCATGAAATAACACGAAACTAGCAAAATGTTGATTACATTCAATTGAATTGGACACTACTAAGGAAAGCATCAATCACAATATCAGTTACCCACTTTCTTGGTCGCAATTAATTCAAATCTTCAATGAAAACATCAATTTTACCAACTCATGTAATAGGCTGGCAAGAGTCACCATTTATGGTCGGGAATTTCAACTCTTGGAGGAAAACTTGATCATTTTTATTTAAATACATTTCAAATGTTTTTGGTGTACAAGTCAGCCTTCATTGGATTATTCTTTGATAACACTCATTAGTGTTCTTCCCTTCAGAATTACCAGAAAATTTGTTAAGTTCAGGGGCATGAGATTAAGTTTGTGATTTAATTGTTTTTTGTCTTTGGCTTCTATGTGTATATGTGACTTAGGATCGTCTACAGTTTTTTCATGATCTGACAAGTGAGTTATGAGACTAGTTTCTATTGAATCTGATGCTGCACTCATATGTTTATTTTACACGTGGCCTCTTTCTAACAGCTTTGTTTCTCTTCCGCAATTTTCTTTTCAGTTGACTTAAGTTAGAATGTTTAGGAGAACACGTGTCATGTTATCCTATGGACATTTGAGCTGCTAATATGTGATAACAGGATCTTGGTGATGGGAACATACACCTTTCTACAGAATACAATTGTACAGTATGAATTTCATTGGAAAGGCTTTGTACAATAAAACACTTTAGTTTACTCTGAAGAGCAATGCGTCCATTTTTTACAACCCATTGGGCCAGTCCTTCTCGAGTTTTTATAGCACTTTTATCATTAAGTATTTTTTCTTCTGACTAGTACGTTTTACACAATAGTAACAATATCACCTGGGCTAATAAGATCACTTGGGAAAACAACTTCATTTTCCCTCAAGTGATCTTCAGACGTCTTTAGATGTAAACTACCAGTGCCACACAGTCCATGTAAAATCTCACAGTGGTAATACACAGACAGGAAATAAACATTAAGCAGTATTCTTCCACCCTTAGTTCTTTGTGCTCAGTCATTCTTTTCAGGACACTATTAAACGTTTTTGCACATCTTGTTGTAATTCCTAATGTATGAGAATACAACCCATCTTCTTCTAAAACCCATCGACAAGAATGTTCTGTGAGGGTCTTTTTCTGAGTGTGCTTCAAAATAATCAACAAATGCAAGGCTTCACTTAACTTTAAAGTTAGAAAACAGAAAATCATACATATTTTTACATTCAGAATCCAGAAGCTGGAGCACATGATTTGTATTCATTTTTTATATCATTTGTTCTTCCGTATTTAGAAAGCCAAAATTTCAGGTCTAGAAGAATGTGGTTCCAACAGTGAAACAACTTCGATTTAGGCAACTCTAATGCTATAGCATTATCAATTGCCTGCTCTCTGTGGCAAGTGGAATATACACGTTCTTTAATGTTGGCCACCGATCAGTTAAGATTTGGAAAAACAACCTGTGTGACTGTTCATATTTCCTATCATTAAGTAAGAATACAGCAGGAGTGATAGGTTTCTCCTTAAATCTAGCGTTCTTAAAGTGCAAGCACGTTAAATAAAAGTCTCCTAGACAAAATATTGTGTAATAGCTAGCTAAAATCCGTCATATCACTCCAATGTAGGAACCAGTTCTTTAACTAATTCATCAGAGCTAAAAACAATTGCAAAATAAGGCAAAATATTATTACTCCATATCTAGTATTTTGTTGTGCAACCTACTTTATAGCTTGCAAAAACGTCATCATGTGAAATTCTTTGATTCTGTTTTTCTAGATTAATGCGATTTCTTACTTGTTCTGGATCTGTTTTACTTTAAAGTAAGCTTGTGCAACTGGCTCTGAAACACGTTTTCTGTATGTTTGTTTGGTTCTTCTTTCCGTTCCTTTATAGTTGTTATGGTAGATGGTATAGTACATATGTGTGTGCCCTTTTCAAATAAATATGTTTGTTACCATGAGGGTGGGACACCAAACCACTATTAGAACCAAGAAAGTGTACAAGGACGAAGTCTTCAAATTATTGATATCGTCTGATATAACTCAATAAGAATCTATTTTAAAGTTTCTAAAACTTTTTGCTTCATGGTATTCCTTAATCAGGTTTGGTAGTTTCAGTGGAAGTTTTTTTACACCCCGACAGACCCATTGTATACCATCACAGCGCCAGTCGTTTACTCTTTACATTAATAAAGAAGTGGTATATTTTACCAGGTTGTGGTTTGGCTGGAAGTTTAGAATATTTATTTGTTGTAGAAAATATATAGTTTCTAGCTGTCTCCAATATTAATGATTCCTTTGAGAAACCAAAAGGAATATATTGTTCTCCCACATAAGAAGTCCCTTTAGTACTTCGACCTTGAGCACTTACATCCATTATTGTATCGTACACACATTATAAAAAGAGATTTGGATTACTTGGTATACGTAAGACACCTGTCTTTTAGCTTTGCTTAATACTCACAAATTAAGCTAGCAACAGAAAACAAACCAGTTTGAATGTATATCCAACTTATTTTCGATGAATGACGAATATATTAAAATCTATGAACATTGTTATATTTGCTTAATATATCATTCATGAATCAAACATATCTTCCTTTCATGTTTCTGAACCAGAGTTTGGACTACGAAAATGGATACGTTTACCAATGATAGGACGTTTCCTGATGAAGCAGATGAACCCCACATGAATCAAACATATCTTCCTTTCATGTTTCTGAACCAGAGTTTGGATGTTAAAGTGTATCTGTCACCCTTTTATTGTGAGTATTTTGTTACAACAAGCCATAAAATTTACAGAATGTTTCCTTCTCTTTAATTGCCGAAGAACAAATTTATTATTCTAAATTTGGCCTGGAAATATCTCAGAGATACTTGTCATAACGAGCATAGTATTGAAACAACTTCTAAAGAATGTTTAGAAAGTTGGCAGTACAAAATACAGTCAGACTATCTTAATTCATCGAAATAAGAAACCTCATAACCTGAGAAAAGCACTGGGGAAGAAAGGTCCACCTTTTGAAAGCGCTTGAGTTATGAGGTTTCGTAGTTTTGTTTTCAATTGATATTTGTTAACCTATATATATTTTTTTTTCTAACATGATGAATTGATCTATCGAAAGTAACATAGCATGTATTATAATTATGTTATGAACGTGATGTTCTTGTATTAGTGATCAATTTGAAGGAATCACGTGCAATAAAAGAAAAAATAGATTATCATTGAACAATTGAAATAAAAACACATAGTGGATAAACAAATTAAACTGGATTATTCAACAGAATTTCAGTGTATTTAGATCGTATTGTTTCTTTTACTTTATTTTTGTTTAGTCTTTTACAATAAAGAATGATTTAGAACTATAAAAATTAACGTTTTATGTTGTTTTACATAGTGATGTCATGACACGGAAGCAGATCATTTGAAACATGTTTCGTTTTCACTCAAAATAAGGATCTTGTTTATAATTTATGGCTTTTCGAAAACTGTTAGCTACCTTACATAGTACTGCTCTGCTGTTGTTTTTGATTGAGTTTCAAATATCTTTTTTAAGACTAAAAAGTAACTTTTTGAACTTTTTGATAAGAAATCGAAACAAAGAAAATAGTAAAGTTTGGGTAACAAGCGTTAAAATATTTAAGTGATTTGTTGAACTTTGGAGTATAAGGGAAGTAATAAATTTCAATGTAACACGGATTAGTATTGTAACAGTAAACAACAATTTATATGAATAATTAAAGTACTGTTACGACAGCGGAATTCACGTGACGCTGGTAACACGTGATGAGTATCTAGAAGGTTCCTGAAGAGGCTAGTGCGTTCTAGACGCCCTTTATTCTTGTATATAAGCGCAGCAAATAAAGCGAGACAATTAATTGGAATTGGAATGGCAGATAGAGAGATTGAAGATATAGACACAGTTAATCGAGTCAAGTGAGCGGTAGTGACCGTAAGTAAAGTTCGTGAATCGTTGTGAATTATAGCGTGTGTTTAAGTTAAAGTGACTGTGGAAATTAAGTGTATTGCAAAGTTGAATTGAGAAAGAATAAACTAGTTTTCTGTAAGAAAGGACTTGTATCGGCTGAAGTTTCTCGGAAAGAATTTCTACAGAAAATTAACAAACGTACACAGAGATGTAACAGTACTTATATAGAGAACATACTAAAAGTGTTAACAGAACAGTGCGTCTTCTGAATATGACGTGTTGAAGCCCCGAAACACTTTGAATCTAAAATATCAGAATATCTTACCCCCCTCCCTAACGAAAATAACCTAATGCGAATTAGAAATATGTTTTGCATATACATGTTATACCGTACAATATTTAAAATTGTTATGGTGTAGATTATAACATAACATAATGTTTAGGGACAACAAGGGATCTATTGGTCCATCTAGCCTGTCTTATCATCTAAACTAAACTAAAACTTTTAATATAGTTATCAAACTTTCTCTTAAACTCACATAGATTTACTGCCTCCACATGTTTTATATAACATAACATAAAATGTTAGGACAACAAGTGTTCTGTTGGTGCGTCTAGACTGTTGTTTCCGCTAAATTAAATAAAACAATTAAAGAACAACCCCAAAGCTAGGCCTTACTATTCAAATACTTACAATGTCTCCCTTTAAACACCCTTTAATTTGCTGCATTCACCACATCTAGAAGCAACCTATTGCAAAGGCCAACCACTCTGTTAGAAAAATAAAACTGTCTTAGCTGGAGATGACTACTACCCTGCCAAAGTTTATATTTGTGTCGATGGTCCTAATATTCTCACTGTTAAATATGAAAAAAAGATTATGCATCAACACTGTCAATTCCCTTTACAATCTTAAACACCTCAATCAAATCCCCTCTAACTCTTCTTTTTCAAGAGAAAACAATTTCAGAGATCTTTACCTCTCCTTCTATGACAAACCTTCCACTCCAGGCACTATTCTAATAGTCCTCCTATGAACCATTTCCAACAATTCAGTGTCCTTCCTAAGGTAAGGAGCCCAAGTCTGAACTCAATACTCAAAATGTGGCTTAACCAGTGACCTATAGAATGAATAATAACCTGTTGTATTCAATATTTCTGTAGATACAGCTTAAAATCCTATCTGCCCTACCACTAGCAATACCACATTGCTTGGATGGCTTAAAAGACTGATCAACAATTACACCATGATCCGTTTTCTTCATAACGCTGTTAATGTTATTCAATGTCGAATATCAGTATTACAGACTGTTTGTGTTAAGAAGTATTATATACCCTGGGATAGAGCATTTAATGTTCGTCACAAATGTGTGTTTTGATTTCCGACAGAAAGAGTCTGTAATAAGTTAAGGCAGTTTCGAAGATTTACGGAGTAAATGTAGTTAGTATTCAATGTCGAATATCAGTATTACAGACTGTTTGTGTCAATAAGTGTTATATACCAAGGGATAAAGCATTTAATTATCTTCGCAAATATGTAATTTGATTTGTGGCGCAAAGAGTCCATGATAGGTTATATGCAATTTCAAAGTTGACTAATGGAGTGTATTTAGTATTCAGTGTCGATTATATTATATTATTATTATTATATTATCGGTATTACAGTATCAGTAAATTCAAATGCATTTATACATAACTTATGGAATGCGTCACACCTTCTGGTGTAATAAAATAAACTGTAAGCCTCATCAATAAGATTTTAACGATTTTTTAACTGTTCTTTTTCAAAGGATTACTTTTAAATTTTTTTGATAAATTTGGATATTCTTTTGTAGATCTGATGATTATGCGGTTTACAGTGCAGTTGCATTGTCATTGACGTATCATAAAAAAATTCAAAACAGAAGATATTATAAAATTCAGCCAAGCAAGGTAATATATTTTATTTGTAGCTTCAATCTAAATGCTACTTTTTAGGGGTTTAATGTTCCGTTTTTTACCTACTTTACGAAAGCTTTTAAGTGCGTTTAGCTTGGTTCTGAACGCCGTTTTGCCAGTCAGCGAATTCAGTGTTCCGCATTTTCCCTAGTGCCTAATTTGTCAGACCTTCAGACACTCATACTGTACAACTAATACTCCGCCTGTGGTAAATTTGTGCGCCCAAATGAAATGTTCTTTCAAAGTTTCACTGAGAATACAAAGTCTATTTCAATTTTCTAGCACGTGCTTACTAGCCTATTGACAAGTCGACTTGTCTCAGACTCTAAGCGGCACCTCACAGTGACAAATCAACATTCCTAAGAGTGCCAAGATATGGAAGTCAACTTGCTAACAACTGATGCAAATATTTTGATGCTTCCAAACTTGAAGTGACAAATTAATTGAAGTAAGTGAACATAAAATGCACGGATTAAAATGTAAGAATCATTTACATTTGAAACAAGACAAAAATTAAAATTAACCGTAAAATAAAACAGAATCAAGTTTTCATTTAAATATCGGTTACCGTATCCTTTGTTACTTTTTATCATACAAAAGGTTTGTTGATGTAAATTTCCTTAGTTATAAAAGTATTTCCTTTTCAAGTTTAAAGTGAATACCTGTTTGATGGCTCTAGTTATACGCCACGTTCACGGAATATTTAAAAAAGTAATTTTCATTTACACTTTCCCACTGTTCTCGTAGTTAGAAATTCCAGTCAACAAAATATAAGTTATTTTGTTTGTTTGTTTCGAGTAAAGGGTTAGGTTAGCTTACTTAGCCCCACTAGATTAGAAAATTGTCAGTAATGTTCTAAAAAGGTAAGCTGGCTGTTTTTCGTCTGACTCAAAATTATTCCCTGTGACTGCAATGTTAACTGAGTTGACTTAGTTTGTAAAAAAATAAAGAGAGTTAATGTATAAATTAAAAACCGCATAAAGAATTATTTAAAAACTAGCAATTATTTTCATCTTATTTTACATATTTGGCCTTTGAGCCGTGGTAGGAATTTAGATATAAAACCAGAAGTGTTAAAAATACATAGCTTGTCATCATCCCGCTCGCGAAAGAATGTTAAGTGCTGAAAAAAAGAATGAAAAGATTCTAAAGATAAGAGGATAAAATGCTAGTAAAGTTAAAGATCCAATTTAAGAAGTTAAACAGCAACCGAATACAACAACAACAATAAGTACACAAACAACATGAGATAAAAAACAGAATAAAAATCTCATCATCAGTAAATTCTGTAAAAGGGACAATTTGGAGTTATGGCTTTGACAAAAGGACAAGATCAAGGAATAACCGTCTTGGGATTGTTGGTATATATAGGAAAAAATTATGTCTTTGTAACAGTATCAAAGGACGAATGAGCATGAACAGTTTTAATTTTATTTCAAAATTTAAAATGGTATTTTATGGTAGTTAGATTACTGTTAGACTAATGTCCTTCATTAGATCAACGGTAAGTTCATGGACTTACAACGCTAAAATCCGGGATTTGATTCTACGAAGTGAAATGAAAGCAAATAGCCCATTATGTTGCTTTGCGTTAAAAAAACAACAACAACAAAAATCCAATAAAGTTTAGTATAGTTGGAAAATACGTATAACTTTAACAAAGCAATGTTTGTTTTGAGAATGTTGACTGGGCCTTGCACGTTTTTCAAATAGACTAGGAAAACAGGATATATGATTATGTTATTGAATGAAATAAAGTTTTCTGTTTGTTTTTATTGGTTGGTGAGCAGATCGGTTTTATGTGTGGTCTAAAGGGAACTGAGTACGTTATATGGTCTACAGGGAACTGAGTACGTTATATTTAAACATTTTGGAGCCTCGCTACTACATTACAGACTACATCACCATATTCGGTCATGCTGATCTTACAGTTGTGCATCTTCAAAAAAGCACTGATCGAAGTTTCCGTTGCAAAAGATACCTTTGTGAGGCTATTATGTCCAAAGCATACCACACCTTCTTGCAGTGAACTAAAACGACGGTCTCTTACCACCTTTTCAACACTACAATTGCACAGAAATCTATAGGCGACTTGACAGCTATATCTCAGTATGGGAAGGCATGAATACCCGTTTCATCGATCAGGTATGTAACGACTGATCTGGAGATACGACTGGAAACCTTATCTTGGTGAACAATACTCTGTTGGTCTCTTTTCCAAACTGAGATTTCTCTTAGTTATGTTGCGTACTGTTGTCCAAGCCACGTGATCGGATTTTGCCATTGACCTTCACGTTCATGGATACTAACCTGTTATAAGACACCACACTTTGCTTACTACGGTTGAATTGTGACTTGTTGCAGGTCTCTTTCTGGGTAGGCTTTGTACCCCAAATTAATCTATAGTCCTTTGTTTTATAATATCATTAAGTACAAAGGATTTCACTGTCTTGGAAACTCTAAATACCCGATCTGAATACATCTTTATGATTCGAGTGTATGAACATTTGGTGTTGGAAAGGGATGTTACATACCCTTCCCAAGCAATCAATTATCGGTGGCATCATACTTCCTAGATAAAGCTAAAGAAGGTCAAAATATACTTTTAATACATGTAGTTCCACCGCGACTTTATATAGGTTGTGTTTGTCACGCGACTTGCTGATTGGCTTATTCAAAATCATTTTAGTAGAACGTACTCAGTTCTGTATCTTAAATGGTTTAATATTAAAAGTTTAAGAAGGGAAGATTGATTTGCTGGTCTTACTTTTATAAATTTTAAACCGCTAAAATGATTTAACACAACACCAGTTTTGTACTTCAATAGACAATGCTTACGTCATGAAGGTTTGTTGGAGTTACACCCTTTTTGAAAATTCACTACTGTGATTTTGTTTGTTTGTTTTTAATTAAGCACAAAGCTGCACAATGGGCTATCTGTGCTCTGCCCACCACGGGTATCGAAACCCGGTTTCTAGCGTTGTAAATCCGCAGACATACCGCTGTGCTACTGGGGGGCTGTGATTTTGTAGACACATAAGGTAAAATAAAAAAAAGCCTCAACATGCAGCTCAAAACGTCATAGATATAAAACAATTATTTTCAGTATTCGTTTATTTAGTTTGGACATTGTTTTGGGAGGTAAAACAAGTGTTTTATACTTTTTTATTTGTGTGGACCTTTTCATTATGTTGTTTGAATATTGTTTCAAGTGCAAACACAAGTATTTTCTACTTTTCGTTATGTTGTTCGAATACTGTTTTTATCGTTATCACACGTATTTTCTACTTTTCGTTACATAATATCATTCATGAACACATGCTATGTAACCTGCACATCCACACCCATTATTACAATACTTGCTCTCTACACATCACCATCAACTCACCTGATATCACTTTCAATAAGTTTGTACTAGATGTAAATAATCACGTCAATATCTTTGGAGATTTTAATTCTAAACACGTTGATTTCTAGAGTAACTAATAACAACGGAATAACGCTTTTACCGTTAATTAACGATAATAATTTATTTGTTATTGATGACAACACGCTAACACTGGCATCATAACCGTAAACCTTCTACACCTAATTGTTGTTGCATCTTCAATCTCACACTTAATCAGTAACTTTCATCTTCATGAGAACATCGGAAGTGATCACGACCCACTTTCGTCCCAATTAATATCCCACTACATTCGTCCCATTACATATCCCACACAACACAGATATATTCACACACAAAAAAAGTACGATTTTTCAAAAATTAAATGGCCAACTTTTAACAACGAATTACTTAATATGTTGACCACAGAAGTGAAGTAGATAAACAGGTAATATATTTTTTTCTTTTTGCAAAAATTAAGTAAGCAATGCCAAAAAAGTAGAGAAACAAGTTAAGGATGAATACACAAAACTATTCAAAAATTACTATATAAGTGGCCAAATCTTTCCAAGAATAACTTTTTATGTACATCTAAATGTTGAATTCCTGTCAATTGCATGTATTCGGATTTGAAGAAATGCATTTAAACTCAATAGTGCTATACAGTCTTACAGTGGCTAATAACCATAAACTTGTAAGACTGACCCTGAAGCATTTTTTTTCAGTATTTTGAGGCATTTTTACGCTATTTTCAAATTTTTCAAGAAATGAGAAATATAATTTCATAAAATTCCATGTATGACGTGTGAAGAAAAGTTGGTCACATCTAATAAATGCAAATGATTTGAATTTGTTTGTTTGTTTTGAATTTCGCACAAAGCTATACTAGGGCTTTCTGCTTTAGCTGTCCCTAATTTAGCAGTGAAAGACTAGAGGGAAGTTAGTTAGTCATCGCCATCCACTGTTAACTTTTGGGCTACTCTTTTATCAACGACTAGTTGGATTGACCATCACACTAGAAAGCCCCTATGGTTGAAAGGGCGAGCATATTTGGTAGGACAGAGATTGGAACCCGTGACCCTCTACATTTCAAATAAATCTACTGTTAACTGGATTAAGTCAAACTTCAAATGAATAGCCCACATGGCATCCACGTTTACAACCCAGTACATGCTGGCTATTTATGTAGGGACTTTTTTATGGTTTTATGTATTTATCTCTACCTTGTTTCTTTACTTTTCGGCATTGCCATTCCCACATCATACCTAATTTCTGCAAAATAGTTTCTATTACTTGTTCTCCCTCTTTTTTTTAAACAATTTCATTGAAGTAGGTTGATAATTGAACATTTGTTTTATTTTTATAATTAATGGTAATATATATTGTTAACATCATATCATATCAGTTTTGTCTAATTTTGGATTACACTGTGCGCTAGTGAAGCTGGTGTTTTTAAACTCAGACATGTACACATATCTGTAAGTTGTATAAATACTTGATCTCCTTGATACTTTAAATATTAATTTAGATTCTTCTTTTTTTATTTATATATTCTTACTGAAATTGTTTTGGCAGATATCATGTTTGTGCAATTAAAAGTCATGAACGGTCGTTTTATAAGAACAATTTGTGCTGCCATCTAACTACCAGAAAAGAAACTTTATTTATGAAACATGGAAATAATATATGCTTCTAAACTTAACCTATTGCTTATTAGTAGTTTTCAATTTTATTATTTCCCCACAAAAATACGTGTAGCAGAAGAAAAGAAGAATATTACTGTTATAGAAGCTGTGAAAGACTCGATAATGGCAATTAGGTGCTCAAATAATATTATAACTCAACTTTAGCAGTTATTTGTAAGCATCATGGAGTAAGAAAATAAATGCGGTGGCCATTATTTTCTCGGCTCATCCCCACAGACTAAGCAATACCATGCTTAGTGTTATGCCACAGAAATCACTGAATCAATAACCAGTACCACTAAAACAACAGTACCAGTTAAAAGTTTTAAATGAAATATAAACTTCTGGAAGCTAAAACCTGAAATACGTTCACTCACTCGAGAAAGAAGACGATTACATAGAAAGTTTATAAATACACACAATCAAGCCCTTAAACCTTTAATTAATACCTGCAAAAACTTATCAATAAACCAGAAAAAGAACAGCAAGAAAATAATTGGAATATATTTTGTTCACAACAAGACAAAGATAAACCACATCCTTCTGTTTTTGTGGAATAAATTTAAAAGTATCTGCAGAAAAAATACCAATCAAGGCAATATTACCAAGAACAATACAACAACATCTATAGTCATAGGAAAATCAAACGTCTTTGCAGACTATTACAAAGAAACTCTTACTATAACAAAGCTCGGCACCTTTGATTCAGACAGTTACAAATCAATTAACAAATATATTTTAAACAACCAAGAAAAACTGAGCATAAACTTCCCTACTACATTTACAGGTAAAAATTCATATGTAACTTGTGAAGATATGGAGAAACCCATGACAAAATATATACCAAAAATTTGGAAAATAATGCTCTTGGGGAATACTATGTAAATAACTTCATCATAAAGAACCCCTCTCCTATCCTGCTATTACATCTACAACACTTATATTATCTTTCTCTTCAACCTGGCTATTATCCAACACTCTGGAAGTCAGCCATATCGTAACCCCCCCCCCCCCTCCAAAACCTGGGTAACTTCCGACCTACAAGTTTACTTAATTGAATGGGAAAACTCATGAAAAATATTATCTCAAACCGGTTGCTGTGGGACCACGAAAAAAATAAATACAGCTTGGATAATCAAAACACGAACTCCAAACAAAGGCAAACAATCGATAACTTGTTCAGATTAACAGAAACAATCTTCTGCGGATATTATCATAATTATTCTACTGTCGCAGCTTCTTTAGAAGTTAAAAAACCTTTGACTCTGTTTGGCACAGTGGCCTTAACGATAAGTGATGTATATATAACATTCCGCACACTTTAACACGTTATCTCTTAACCATTATACACCACCAGTCAGCCAAGGTTCGTATGAATAGTGAAAAAAAAGTAGAATTAGCTTTTAAATTCTATAAAAAAAACACAAAGCTGAAACTCGCCCAGAACACAGTTCCCTACCACAGCATCCACTCCAAGCACAAAGCTGAAACTCGCCCAGAACACAGTTCCCTACCACAGCATCCACTCCAAGCACAAAGCTGAAACTCGCCCAGAACACAGTTCCCTACCACAGCATCCACTCCAAGCACAAAGCTGAAACTCGCCCAGAACACAGTTCCCTACCACAGCATCCACTC
>NW_013666157.1:530218-535659 GCF_000517525.1 Limulus polyphemus
CACAAAGCTGAAACTCGCCCAGAACACAGTTCCCTACCACAGCATCCACTCCCTCCTCATGGAATATATATATATATATCGCTATTTATTTTGATAAACAATATCTAATAAGCACTTGATATATTAACATGTTGCCTTTATAAATCTAAACAATCTCTTTTCAGCTTTATCGTCTCAGGTTCTCCTCTTGCATAACATTTTAGGCAGATTTTACTGCGCTTGACCAGTAAAAATGAGTCTCCTCGGAGTACTCTCGTTTATCTTCAGATGTAAATTTAAATCTGTGACATTCGATATACAGATTACAGCGACGGCATTGAATATGTAATATCACTGCCGCCCTGATTAATGGTCATGTGAAGGTCGGTGGTTGTTTCTTTCTGGCTGTTATATGATTAAGAGACCCGGGAAGATAACGTACACACTGGACCTCAACCCCCTCTTTGACTGTTGTTTGATTTCATGGTTCTGTTCGATGAAGCCTGCACATTTCTTTACTGTATCCGGTAGGTAGGAAAATATATTCTTACAATATTCAGCCACTTCTGCGAGCTACAAATGGCCGTAGGTTGTTGCACGCGCTAGTGGCCCTTTTCAGGTCAAGCCTATAGATGTAAAACATAGATTTTTTCTATTTTTTACTTGCAAATATTTCATTTTTATTGTTCGTTATGAACGTATAATCTTGTTCTCACAGTACTAATTATATTTTTAGATGAATAGCATTATATAATAAACTAACACTATATCCAGCTACCGCTTTGCCCAGTAGTAGCTAGCTGTAGGTTAATTAAATAACGAATCAACTAGGTTTAGTATTAAGGTCTATGTTCATCATGTATGATAGCTTTTCAGTATTTAATAAAGCAGTTTTGTTCAGATTTTTCTTGAAATAATAAATAATCTATTGATTTACTAAGAATTTTATCTGACAACATATGGATGTTTGTGCTGTTGTCTAAGAATGTTATGTTCGTAGTTCTGGGAACTTTGTACGCTTAAGTGATTATTGAGTTTTGCATTTTCTGTAGTTTATTTATTTATATTTTAGCCATATTTAACTGTGCATGGCAAGCATAATCTGCTACTGGACGTATATATATATTTAGTATGTTTCCAGTTGTTTTGTCCCTGCCGTTGCCAGTCAGACGTTGTACGTAATTAGCTCTTTCCCTTATTGCATTTGTGATTTAATTTTTGTGTTTGGTCCAACTTAGATTTGAATAATCAATTATACCTACTTTGGCTGATTTGGCTACATGGAGAAAGGTTCCTCTGAGGTATAATTTTATGGCTGATTTGGCTACATGGAGAAAGGTTCCTTTGAGGTATAATTTTATGGCTGATTTGGCTACATGGAGAAAGGTTCCTCTGAGGTATAATTTTATGGCTGATTTGGCTACATGGAGAAAGGTTCCTTTGAGGTATAATTTTATGGCTGATTTGGCTACATGGAGAAAGGTTCCTTTGAGGTATAATTTTATGGCTGATTTGGATACATGGAGAAAGGTTCTCTGAGGTATAATTTTATGGCTGATTTGGCTACATGGAGAAAGGTTCCTTTGAGGTATAATTTTAGAGGCTGTTTACTCTTATTAATCGATGTTGTAAATAATATAACTTTTATTCTTGAAGCATTAATTTTATTCTCCAAGTGTTACAATAGTTTTCTATTTTGTTTAGTCGTTTAGTGCAGCAATTATTCGTGTAGCCACATCATCAGCAAACTGGGAACAGAAGCAGGAATTTGGTCCTACCACAGGCATTTCATCCACATACATGATGAATAGTACAGAGTTAACTCTCACTCTTTGCATGACATCTGCCTCTGGAGTAAAATAATCCGATAAGGTGACCGACACATTAATCATAATTTTTCTGTTATATAGAAAGTTGTAAAACCATCGTATAACACCTCGCGGTAATCTCATTTGGGACATTTGAAATTATAATCCCTTGTACATAAACTGTTGAAGGCTTTCTCAACATCGAGAAAGCAGACGACAGTACCTTCAATCTGATTAAAACTATTTATTATAGTTTCTTTGAGTCGTACTAAATGGTCTGTAGTTTGCCTTGATTTTCGGAAATCGTTTTGAATTTCCGGTAATTTTGAAGTCAGTTCGAGATATTCCAATGGTCTGGAACTGAAGATTTTTTCTAGGAATTTGCCAACACAGCTGGTGAAACTGATTGGTCTGTAACGTTCGGTTTATTGATTGACTTTCCTTCTTTCAAAAACATTAAAATATCTACTACCTTCCGAGCAGCTGGTATGTAACCTGATTCGAGGGACAGATTAAATATTGCCGCTAGATGCTCTTACAATCGCAGAGGGCCCTTTCATTAGTATGTATTGTATTCTGTCTCGGACTGGAGCCTTACGTTTGATTTTGTTTCAGTGTTGTATAATATTTTTGTAATAGTTATTTGTTTTGTAAGTAATTGTACTGTAGTATCTTGACTGTTGAAATTTTCCGGTCGGGCGATTTGTTGTTGTAGAAAAATGTTCATTGTTTTTTCGTTTTGTGTTTTGAATGTATTGTGGAGGTGTTTTCTGATTGCTTTTGCTTTTTGAATTCGTGTAAGCCATGATGTTATTGTGTTCTAGTGTAGGATATATGTGTTTTTTATTAGTGTTTTCTATGAATTATTTTAGGTGAAACCAGAAATTTTTTCTTGTCTGTCTGTATGTTTAATTTTGAGCAGATGTCGTTTTATTTAATATCTTATATTATTTATGATGGTATTTAGTTTGGTTCTGACTTGTGGGTTTCGCGTGTTTATGTATAATTTACGGACGTTTTTGCGTTCTTTTAGTGTGTTGAGAAGTTGTTTGTGTGGTTTCCATGTATGCTATTTTGTTGTGATGTTTTGGGAATGCTGCGTTTATGCATTCTCTGACTGTAATGCAGCATTTTTCACTTACTGAATAGTTTTCAGCACTGGTTATAGTCTGCACAAGTAGAATTTTGTTTCGCAGTTCCTGGTATTTTAACCAGTTTGTTTTTTTCGTAGTTAAATTTATAGCTCTAAAATATCATCACTATTGTCTGCGACACTACTATGTATAGGAGTGTTGTTGCTCAGTAAGATGCTGTCGGTATCTTCCACGAAGTCGTACAATTTTCTACCGTTTGCTGTGGTTTGAGCACATCCGAATACTTCATTTTTGCCGTTTAGATCTATTATAATGTAGTTTCAGTTGAATGTTGTTATTTTACGTACTCGTGCAGTATCTGGATTGTTATTCAGAGAGCAGTATAGACCAGTGATAGGAAGATCATTGTTCTTTTCCATATTGGTTTCTAGAGATATACTTTCATTTTCAGAAGTGGACATTAAGTTATTAACCGAGAGTATGTTTTTGTTGAGAGTTCGAATACCCTTCTTGTTATTAACCAGAGTATGTTTTTGTTGAGAGTTAGAATACCCTTCTTGTTATTAACCGAGAGTATGTTTTGGTTGAGAGTTAGAATACCCTTCTTGTTATTAACGAGAGTATGTTTTTGTTGAGAGTTCGAATACCCCTCATGTTATTAAATAGAGTATGTTTTTGTTGAGAGTTCGAATACCCTTCTTGTTATAAACCGAGAGTGTGTTTTGTTGAGAGTTAGAATACCCTTCTTGTTATTAACGAAAGTATGTTTTTGTTGAGAGTTCGAATACCCTTCTTGTTATTAACCGAGAATATATTTTTGTTGAGAGTTAGAATACCCTTCTGTTATTAACCGAGGGTATGTTTTGTTGAGAGTTATAATACCCTTCTTATTATTAACCGAGAGTATGTTTTTGTTGAGAATTAGATAACCCTTCTTGTTATTAACGAGAGTATGTTTTTGTTGAGAGTTAGAAAACCCTTCTTGTTATTAACCGAGAGTATGTTTTTGTTGAGGGTTAGAATACCCTTCTTGTTATTAACCGAGAGTATGTTTTTGTTGAAAGTTAGAATACCCTTCATGTTATTAACGAGAGTATGTTTTTGTTGAGAGTTAGAATACCCTTCATGTTATTAACGAGAGTATGTTTTTGTTGAGAAAAAGGTATTCTAACTCTCAACAAAAACATACTCTCGTTAGTAACATGAAGGGTATTCTAACTCTCAACAAGAACATACTTTCGGTTAATAACAAGAAGGGTATTCTAACTCTAAACAAAACATACTCTCAGTTAATAACAAGAATGGTATTCTAACTCTCAACAAAAACATACTCTCGGTTAATAAAAAGAAGGGTATTCTAATTGTTATTAACCGAGAGTATGTTTTTGTTGAGTGTTAGAATACCCTTCTTGTTATTAACGAGAGAGTGTGTTTTTTTGAGAGATAGAATACCCTTCTTGTTATTAACGAGAGTATGTTTTTGTTGAGAGTTAGAATACCCTTCTTGTTATTAACGACAGTGTGTTTTTTGAGTTAAAATACCCTTCTTGTTTTTAACCGAGAGTATGTTTTTGTTGAGAGTTCGAATACCCTTCTTGTTATTAACCGAGAGTATGTTTTTGTTGGGAGTTAGAACACCCTTCTTGTTATTAACCGAGTTTACGTTCTTGTTGAGAGTTAGAATACCTTTCTTCTTATTAATGAGAGTATGTTTTGTTGAGAGTTAGAATACCCTTCTTGTTATTACCCGAGAGTATGTTTTTGTAGAGTTAGAATACTCTTCTTGTTATTAACCTAGAGTATGTTTTTGTTGAGAATTAGAATACCCTTCTTGTTATTAACGAGAGTATGTTTTGGTTGAGAGTTAGAATACCCTTCTTGTTGAGAGTTAGAATACCCTTCTTGTTATTAACGAGAGTATGTTTTTGTTGAGAGTTAGAATACCCTTCATGTTATTAACGAGAGTGTGTTTTGTTGAGTTAGAATACTCTTCTTGTTATTAACGAGAGTATGTTTTGTTGAGAGTTAGAATACCCTTCATTTTTTTACGAGAGTGTGTGTTTTTTTAGAGTTAGAATACCCTTCTTGTAATGAACGATAGTATGTTTTTGTTGAGAATTATAATACCCTTCTTGTTATTAACCGAGAGTATGTTTTTGTTTAGAGTTAGAATACCCTTCTTGTTATTAACGAGAGTATGTTTTTGTTGAGAATTATAATACCCTTCTTGTTATTAACCGAGAGTATGTTTTTGTTTAGAGTTAGAATACCCTTCTTGTTATTAACGAGAGTATGTTCTTGTTGAAAGTTAATGTATCCTTCTTGTTATTAACCGAAAGTATGTTTTTGTTGAGAGTTAGAATACCCTTCTTGTTATTAACCGAGAGTATGTTTTTGTTGAGAGTTAAAATACCCTTCTTGTTATTAATCGAGAGTATGTTTTTGTTGAGAGTTTGAATACCCTTCTTGTTATTAACCGAGAGTATGTTGTTGTTGAGAGTTAAAATACCCTTCTTGTTATTAACCGAGAGTATGTTTTTGTTGAGAGCTAGAATACTTT
>NW_013666158.1:0-3945 GCF_000517525.1 Limulus polyphemus
CCAGTCACGTGACCTCGATGACGCAACATTATATATTTATAACTGAAAAGGTCCTACGTTCAATTAAGTTGAAATAATTATTTAATATTTGGGGTGTATAAATGACATTTTAATACAAGTAACAAACGACCTTATAACCACATTGGATTCAAATTTATTATGTAAACCAATTGCAACTTTGTATTGTCAGTGTGTTACGATTTGAATTTGAGTGGTACACTCCTGAAGAACTTGTAAAGCGAAACGCTGAGTGTCCAATTTAATAAATTAAAATAACATTTTATGTCACTGTCGCTTTTAAACGCTGTGTAGGATCAGCGTCTGTAGATAGGCTCATCTGAGAATGGAAATCGGTGACATTGTCTTTAACTCATGAAGGGGTCCGTTGGGATAAAAAAAAAGAATAGCGGAGATCTGTAACTCGAATGATCGTGTTATTATATTCCGTCTATCTCCCATCGCTATATTAACTCGTAATATAAAAGGCGATGAACTCTTGGGTTAAAAAATCTAGTTTACTGTGTTGTTGCATTAGTACAAGCTACAAAATGGACTAGTTGCGCTCTTCTGTTCGCGGTGGGGAATCGAACCCCGGATTTTAATGTTGTAGGTCCGTTAACTTACTGCTGATCCACCGAGGGGATATCTGTGGTTGATTACATTGAACTCTGTATATATATATATATATATATTATACACAATTCACCGTGTTGATAAGGGATAAACAGGGCCACCTGGAGCGGTATTTAGATGATTTTGCCAATACAGATTGATTTTCACAGAAAGTTTATTTATTGTAATTTCTTGAACTAAATCAGGGTCTAACAAAAATTAATTATTAAATAGCTATATATTTCATTTATGCAATCTTATAAAAATCGGTGTTTTATATCGTTTTTGATTGTTTGTTTGAATCAATATTTTAAATTAAAACCATACGAGTAAGTTCAAAAGGCAATGCTTTAACTTGAATTTGTGTGTTCTAGGCAGATTTTATTTTGTCCATTTCGTTCAAAAATAATCTATCTTTATCTTTAGACGTTGTTCAAGATTATAAATAATGTAAATTTTATACATCAGATGGTCGAAACATAAAATTTAAAAGATAAAAAAAGGGGGAAAGGATTCTTACATAATTTTTACGATAGTCGTTAGTCTGTGACTTAAGTCTAATTAATAATAAATGCTTTAGAGTACTTCATACTGTTACGACAGCGGAAGTCATGTGACGCTGGTAACACGTCATGAGATTCTCGAAGGATTGTGACTTTTCCTGGCAACTCTAGTCTTTTCTAGGCGCCCTCTATTTCAGTATATAAGCCCGGCAAATAATTCCAGAGATAGATATAGAGACAGATAATTGAGTCATGCGAGCGTAGTGACGGTAATATAAAGTGTGTGTTTTGTTAATGAGATTGCATACCTATTGACTGTGGAAATTCTTTGTATTGCAAAGTTGTGTCGAGAAAGAATAAACTAGTTTTATTTAAGAAAGGACTTGTATCGCTGAAGTTCATCGGAAAGAAATTATACCGGAAATTAACAAACGAACAGAGACGTAACAATACTTTGAAAGGTTTGTAGACAAATATCATCTGGCAATAATATATATATGTAATTTCTAAAGTGCATATTGGTGTATAGAAGACATATTAATACAAAAAATAAACATCCTTATAACACCAATATGTTGTTTTCATTTAATTAGACACTCAATGTTTCGCTTTACAGCTTTTTCAGGAGCGTTCACTAAAACACAAACCGAAGCTGACAGTACAGAGCTTCAAATGGTTTAAATAATAAAATCTATTTGAATCTATAACATGCATTTGTACAGCGTGCTTTTGACATATTAAGTAATAAAGTTAACATAACAAATTTATATTTTCTTTAGCGTTTTCTTAATACATTAGTTTGAATGTTGAAACAATCAATTTAATTACAAAGAAAAAGGACAAATGAAAAACTTAAGTGTGTCGAGGTTGACAGATTCGATTAGCAACAGGCCGGGCGTGGCCTTGTGGTTGGCATTTATGAATTAAATTGTTTTAAATTCGCATCCCGTTGCCGCAGAAAGGCGCATTGCACTATGGGTCAGTGAATGTGTAATGAGAGTGCCAGTCAATCTCATTATTCGGTCAGACATAAGCTGACGGTGGATGTTGTTCATTAGGTGTTTTCCAGTCAATCTCATTATTCGGTCAGACAAGAGCTGACGGTGGATGTTGTTCATTAGGTGTTTTCCAGTCAATCTCATTATTCGGTCAGACAAAAGCTGACGGTGGATGTTGTTCATTAGGTGTTTTCCAGTCAATCTTATTATTCGGTCAGACAAAAGCTGACGGTGGATGTTGTTCATTAGGTGTTTTCCCTTTAGTTTATGAATTCAAAATCAGGAACGGCTATGCGCTAACAATCCTTCTGCAGATTTGCTCGTGATTTCTAATCAAACAAACAATTGATTTGCACCTCGAGCAAGGAGGTTAACAAAAATAAAATCAGGACGAATAAGAGGAATGAAGATCAAGATTCCTTGGAAAAGCAGGATTCAATCCAGTAAAGCTATAAGTAACCTAGAAAATTATGTAGCTCTTCAACAACATTAATCACTGTAGCGAATCTAACGTTATTTTATAGGTAAAACTGTACACACACATATATATATATAAGAGAATGTTCGGTGTATGTTTTTTTGTCATTTAGTAATCAGTCTATTTGAGTTAGTTTTATTATATTAGAAAATGTACCCACGCCTCACGCTGTATTTATTTATTGGGCTTTATGGGGACGGCGTACGTGTGTATCATTCGCCATGGATGCCTACTGAATATGGGCAATCAGCAGTTTACCCCTGACAAAGAAAGGTCTACCTTTCGAAAGCTCTCGGGTTATAGGGTTTCTTATGGGGTTTCTGGCGATCAGCAAAAGGTACCCGTGCTACTCGCAGCATTAAACGTCACGTTCGTTTGTCGTCGGCTTCACATAGAAAAATTGAAATATCTACCATATTCGGACCATTCGTTTAATTTTTTATATATTCCAACTCGTTCTTTTTGGGGGAGTGGTTGGCCTTAGTTCCTCTAATAAATCTAATCGAAATTGTATCGTGACGTCAAAACCCCAGACAAACGGATAGACAACCTCATTTTGTATATATATATACATAAGAATCAGACTAAGTCCTTTTGAATTATTTACCAGAGGGAGGATAGCCAGCCAGCAGTGTACGTTATTTCAAGGATTTATCCGGTCTTTGAACCGAATAACGGGACTGACTGCCCAGACCGTTGGACCTTATCAGCCTTTCACGCTAGCCACAAGGCCACGCCTGGCTCTGTCATTCACTTAGTTTCATTGTATATAGGCTGAGCTAACTTGTTGGATTAAAAACCACGCTGTAATTGTTTGCAGGATTCCTGACATAAGTATTAATCATATTTGGGAAATAAACGGTCTTTTGCTAGGATCACGTTGCAAATTTTAAGTTTTTAAGAAATGAACATATTCAGAATTAATCTATTCTTTTTATCAGGTTTTGAAGAGTTAAACGATAAGAAAAGGAATCCATAAATCTGGATTATATTGTAGTCCCTAAATGACACTACATATATCAAAGTTTAAAACTGTGATACTAAAACGTATGCATAGCAGAACTGAATTAACATTTTGTGGGTCTGGTGTCAAAAAAACAAAAAAAAGAAGAAAACATTGTGGGTCTCTCCTGTATTCTATTTAATGTTTTTCCTATAATTATATATGATGGTAATAGCTCATATATGAATCAGCAAAAGTTAACAACTGTGTAAAATTGGACCTGATGGTTGGGTAGTGAAACTTTGTCAAGATAACGGAAGCATACATAGATAGAAGTCCTTTAGAAGCGGCCCGGCATGGCCAGGTGGTTAGGACGCTCGACTCGCAATCTTTCAGCCCCGGGGGCGCTCA
>NW_013666158.1:4851-11082 GCF_000517525.1 Limulus polyphemus
CAAACATGCCATATAACGTGGGGGCGTTATAATGTGACGGTCAATTCCACTATTCGTTGGTAAAAGAGTAGCCCAAGAGTTGGCGGTGGGTGGTGATGACTAGCTGCCTTCCCTCTAGTCTTACACTGCTAAATTAGGGACGGCTAGCGCAGATAGCCCTGGTGTAGCTTTGCGCGAAATTCAAAACAAACAAACAAACAAACCTTTAGAAGTATTGAAGTAATTCAATTTCCCCTTTTTCAAACTCAAAAGGTACACAGCCACCAGTGGCTCAGCGATATGTCTGCGGAGTTACAACGCTAAAAACCGGGTTTCGATATTCGTGGTGAGCACAACACAGATAACTTATTGTGTAGCTTTGTGCTTAACTACAAACAAAACTGTACAGAAAAAAGCAGTGGTGTGCCACGCCTACAATTATTAATGACTAGAGTGCTTTGGAAAAGATCTACAAAGCTACACAATGGGCTAGCTATTTACGTTCTGTTCATCGGGGGAATCGAACCCTGGAATCTAGCGTTGTAAGTTAGTAAACTTACCGTCGACCCACCGGTGGACACAAATAATGCTGTGTGGCTCGAAATATGTATATACACCTTTGAAATACAACATCAAAAAATGTATTAAACTCTTCATATATTTGAATTTGAATGGACCCATTCCGAATGCGAGCCTGACGCCACTGAACTGACAAAGTGTAAAAGGCGTCATAAGAACGTTTTAAAAAATAAACACAAAATAGATACCAGTAAAAAAAAGTACTCTGTAATTTATAGAATAAAAAGAAAACTTCCTGTTGGGAAGTATTAGTAAAGCTGCGAGTATTGTGCTTCTACAAAATAAACGTAAAATGTTTTTTTGAATAAACGTTTGCTTATTTGTGAATAAATACGCTTGCACATTGCACGATTCTAAGTTGTTCTGCTATCTGATGTAAAAGGGTTAAATAAATCATTGCTATGATGAATTACTTATTGAGAAGTATTATCTGCGAACTTACTTCATATACTATGTGTAGTTTGAAACACCTTTTTAAAATTTACTTGTCGGTAAATGTTGTAGCGTAGTGTGGACGTAAAACGCTTGCAAATCCATTATAGAAACGTGTTACTTTAAAAGCTAAAGCAGGGTCTGAAAAACGATATACACATTCATGTCTATTCATATTGCACGGTCTCCACTGTAAGTCTACTTTATTGTATTATTTAAACTGAAACGAATTTATAGGATACAAGATGGGTATTTATTACGCGTGTAATATTATATGGCATCAAACACGTGTTCCTGGTCAATTTTGTGCTCGATGTACGGTAACCAATCAATATGCATGATACAGTATACAGTTAGCACACGCCAGTCAGACACATAGAAGCAAGGTGAGAAATCTGAGCTCAGTGACATACCGAGACCCGCCATGCGTGCTTTATGCAAGCTTCTGCTCCAGCTGGGAGTATACACGATACCAGGCTATATATATGAATACTTGTGTCCAACGTTTTACAGATTAAAAGGATTAAATGTGCAAATTGTGATTACTAGCTGTTCAGTATATAGCTTTTCAAAGAAAGTACAGATTCTTCTTGTCACTGGTATTAATAAACTGTCTCATGCATATTGATTGGTTACTGTATACTTTCTCATGCATATTGATTGGTTACTGTATACTTTCTCATGCATATTGATTGGTTACACCCACAAATGAAACTGCTAAGCGTGTTCAGCGGTATTACCTCTCTAACTCTGGACTCATCACGGCGCTATCCTTAAGCCTTCCGATCCGTAACATAGCATGTTAGCCAAGCTCAATTTCATCTTTAACAGCTTCTGCTGTTTATCGGTGAATTACTGAATTTAAACGATGTATGAGATAAAAGTTTAACTTTAATTCAAAAACTTTTTTGAAGAAAAAGACTTGATTAATAAATAGACAAGAATTATTTTGATGGATAGACAGATGGACAAATAATTGGTATTTCAGATTATAAGAATGACGGCCAATTACATTATTTGATTCAAAGCTGGAGAAGGTTTTCGTGGCGACAGTTGCTTCTGACTAGCTGCCTTCCAAGAAATTGGCCCGGCATGGCCAGGTGGTTAGGGTGTTCGACTCGTAATCTGAGAGTCGCGGGTTAATTCCCGTCCTGCCAAACATGCCCGCCCTTTCAGCCGTGGGAGCGTTATAATGTGACGATCAATCCCACCATTCGTTCGTAAAAGAATAGCCCAAGGGTTGGTGGTGGGTCGTGATGATTAGCTGCCTTCCCTCTAGCCTTACACTGCTAAATTAGGGACGGCTAGTGCAGATAACCCTCGTGTAGCTTTGTACGAAATTCCAAACAAACCTAGAAATTGAGTAGTTCAAAACTAGAGACCGGTTGTGCTTGAATCATAGGGTCTCTCTAACCTGGCCGTTTATATAACTAATATATATATATAAACTGCCGTTCAGGATGCAACTACCAATACAATGTTTTACTTAACAACAACTTATTCAAAAGTGTGTTTGTTTCATTTTGAACAAAGCCACACTGGGTAATCTGTTGTGTCCAACGCGGTGATCGAATCCCGGATTTTAGCGTCGTAAGTTCATAAACTTACCGTTAAGAGTAAAAACAGAAACAAAGTATTTTACCACATGTGTCTAGAGAGAAGTTATAGTATTATTCGTATTGAACATAAACTGAAAAATGAACTTGTGTTTTAGAGCAACATCTATTTCACTGTATTGTTATGAAACAACAGACAATAAATATGAACTTTTGTTTCAGAGCAGCATCTCTTTCTCTGTACTGTTATGAAACAACAGACAATAAATATGAACTTTTGTTTCAGAGCAGCATCTCTTTCACTGTATTATTATGAAACAACAGACAACAAATATGAACTTTTGTTTCAGAGCAGCATCTCTTTCTCTGTACTTTTATGAAACAACAGACAATAAATATGAACTTTTGTTTCAGAGCAGCATCTCTTTCTCTGTACTGTTATGAAACAACAGACAATAAATATGAACTTTTGTTTCAGAGCAGCATCTCTTTCACTGTATTGTTATGAAACAACAGACAATAAATATGAACTTTTGTTTCAGAGCAGCATCTCTTTCACTGTATTGTTATGAAACAACAGACAATGAATATGAACGTTTATAATAAAATAAGTGTTTTTACTTTCTATGTACAGTGAATATATATATTATAATTTTCATTGATTCTATTATTCAGGTTATTATAATATTAATGTGTAAATCTTTCTAACCATTCTGTTTTATTTCTATTACGATTTCCTGACATAAAAATATATACGTACTGACAGGGACGGGGAGTCGGTTTATAATTCCGGCGTTTATTCATCATGAATTGTAAATACATTCATTTTATATTTGATTTTAGATTCATTTCTTTGGAGGAAATTAAGAAACTCCAGAAAATTTCTCTACCAATGTTGTTTTATTTTATTTATGTAAACTTTCGGTTCTCTTGCTGGAACCTCACAAAGTGGTTACCCGAAAAATGTGATCCAGCAAACAAACAAAACAAAAAACTACAAGTCACCAAACCAAGCATCATCAAACACTAACAACAAAGCTTTAAGTACCCGGACTCCAGTGGCGAAGTGAGGGTGTCTGGCGCTCGGGGCCAAAACACAATTTGCCCCCCCCCCCAATCTCAACTCAAGTGTTCACAAAATTGCTAAATTTCCTATCAACTGTGATATGTCAGTGTATTTTAATCAGTCTAACCCTGAAAACCAAGGGATTTCCCTAGGCATGCTATTTCTGGCGATATAGTAATATTTGATGTGAAGCATAACAAAAAAAAATTAATGGGCCTTAATCTTATGGAAACAGTTGTTAAGTTGGCGCCCCTGAACCAGGCACCCGGGACCAAATGCCCCCCCCCCGCACCCCCTTCACTACGCCACTGCTGGTCTCGGAGAAAAAACAAAACAAAAACTACGAATAATCATTATTAAGCTTTACGTACAAGTCACACTTATAAGTGGATCGAGCTTCTGTAATATACTAACAAACGTCAAACATCTAGTATACGATAAGAACAATGTACATGTAACACGTATTTTCTGCAACGTACACCGTGATCGTGGCAAACAATTTATTGGAAAGATCCAACGACGCGTTTCTGTCTGGAGAAAATAACACAAATGAAACGTAAAAAAACTGTCATGCATTATATTAAACCTTATCACCACAAGAAACTGAACATAATAAAATCGTGAATGAATGTAATGTAGTAGACCAAGAGTTTGATGTGAAGAGAAGATTGGTTTGTTTTGTTTTGAATTTCGCGCAAAGCTGCACGAGGGTTATCTGCGCTAGCCGTGAAAGACTAGAGGGAAGGCAGTTAATCATCACCACCCACCGCTAACTCTTGGGCTACTCTTTTAGCAACGAATAGTGGGATTGACTGTCACATTATAACGCCCCCTGGCTGAAAGGGCGAGCGTGGGACGGGGATTCAAACCCGCAACCCTTAGATTGCGAGTCAAACGCCCTAACCACCTGGTCATGGTGAATAGAATAAAAAAAGTAATAAAACCATTACCATAAGGGTAAGTGTGATCGTTCTTCTGGCATGAATCAAAATAAAGGAGTTCGTGTTAATGTTGTATCATAATTATTTTATAGATATAAGGCTAAATAATCAGAGTAGTGATTTAATTTCTACATGATTAATTGACTTAATATTTTATTACAATATTACTTCATGTGTTTTGGTTGAAATTGTTTTTTATACATTTTGTATGTTTTCGACACTTATCTATTTTTCTAACCATTATTGCGGATGTCACAAGTTTCTTACAAGTAAATTCTAAAATAAATACAAGTTAGAGAAATATCTAAATAAGGAATACTTTAACATCTGCGAGAATTTACGAGCGATTGTCAATTTTGTGGATTCTTGTACATTTGATCTGTTTTACGAAGTGTAACCATAATGAAGAATTGAAGAAGAAAAGACTTAACCACCTTAAAAAATGATAGTAATTAAAAATACAACAAAGGGGAGAAAACAAAATTAAATATAGCTGACATTGTTATTAGTAATATATCTAGTCGTAGATTAACAATGATTGAGAAAAGAGTTTAAGGTTTATTCTAACACCACATAAGATCCGTCTGAACTATTGTTAAGAAAGCTTAGAACTGTGATGTCTATCCTGCCAGTGGTGAAACTTTTAGTAATGTATAAATCCATATAAGCAACTTCACAATCCTACATTTGTATCATTTTGGAAGAAAATATTTTAACATTAGTAAGGAAGATAAATATGCTTTGGGTAATCTAAAATACAACAAACAGATTGACATCACTAAACCAGGTAAAGGTAACAGTGCAGTGATTCTAGAGATTATATTGAAAATAAACAGATCGTCAGTGGTGCTACTAAGTTCTCTAGATTGACAAAAGATCCTATAATCGCAAAATAAAATTAATTAACTACATACTTGTTAGATTTGGAAATACAAACCATTATTGATAACAGGACCTATAGCAATATTAGTCCAATGGCATCTCATAGGTCTTCTCTACGGATTACCAAAGATTCAGAAACACGACTGTTTTATTTGGTCTATTTAATATGTAAAGTAGGTTGTTTTAACTGTACTTGAACCAAATTCTTAAGCTAATTTCTCAATATTTTTCACTTGTAACAATTACCTTTACAAGATCGTTTTCAATATTCAAAGAAAGTGGTTAATATGATGATTGAAGATGAAGTATTTATAGCTAGCCTTGATATTGAGTCTTTATTCACAAGCATACCACTAACTAAAACTATTGATTTGTGCTTGGAATTAGTATTTAGTCAAAATCAATTAATAAGTAAGTTAAATAGACAAACATTTCAAAGGTTAATCGAATTCACAACCAGCTAATTTTTCTTTTCAATTTAACGAAGAGTTTTATGAACAGACAAATCGAGTTAGCACGGGTTCTTGTGTAGCCCCAAAACATTTACGTGCTTTTATGAACAAAAATGCCTGATTTTCTCATTTTAAGCCACCTGTTTATAATCGTTAAGTAGATGACATATTTGTGGTGTTTAAAATGAAGATCAAATGATAAAGTTCATGGACTACTACATGAATGGTCAACATGTAACATAAACATCTGTTAATGTGAATCGTATTATATTTTAACTGTTAATGCCAACAGTATTATATTCTATTTGTTAGTGCCAAGAATGTTATATTTTACGTGTTAATAC
>NW_013666158.1:11962-23907 GCF_000517525.1 Limulus polyphemus
GTGCCAAGAATGTTATATTTTACGTGTTAATACCAACAGTATTATATTTTATCTGTTAGTGCCAACAGTATTATATTCTATTTGTTAGTGCCAAGAATGTTATATTTTACGTGTTAATACCAACAGTATTATATTTTATCTGTTAGTGCCAATAGTGTTATATTTTACCTTTTTTCAACACCCTCGTGTACAACAAACATGAAGTACCTAATTTTGAAATACATCGTAATCCAACATACACTGTACTTTACTCACGCTTCGACAGCTATATATCACATCATTATAAATAAGATCTAATGAAACGTCTGGTATATCGTGATTACATTATTATTAATACTTTAGAATGAATAACTTAGCATCAGTTCAGATAATGAATTGTTTTTTTTTAAAACGTTCTAATGTTGAAAAAATAGTAAACCAACTTCCACTCCTCGGTTAATTTGTTAATTTTGTATTAAATAAAACAAACTCTTGAACTGGAAAAAAATATTTAATTTTATTTTTTCACGTTCATTTTTATATATGTATATGCAATTTAAAAACTGCAAACGTCTGAAACTTTCTTTTAAAATGCTTAATATTCTAAGTATCTGTAGACCCTATTATAAAAAAATTATTTTAATATTTCAGTTAGTTTGTAAAAAAAAACGAACGCACACACATACATACCCTTTCTATGCATGTATAAACACATGAGAAATTTTCTATTTATTATTTGATTTAGGTTTCATCTCACGTTTAGAAGAAAATTTTATATAAAAAAAAACTTCTTACCAATAATAACCTATATGTATTTTCATGCTTTTTCAATATCCTTGCTTATTAAATTCTACAGAAACAAAACCAAAAAAAAACACGTTGGTCAAAAATAATAGTAAAAGTAAACTTAATCAAATCTGATTGGACTAGAAAACACACTTACTAAAGTAGCCTTACATAGTGCACTTTTATGCAAATGACTAGATCAGCTCGTGCTCAAAGAACATCCAAGGTTTTGTGTACCTTTACTATGTTGTGTAAACTTTGATAAGAACTTACTGGGTTTACTAACTTCTACGAACTATTTTTGAAGATAATAATAACTGTTAATTGAAGTTTCATACATAACAGCATTTTTCTTTTAAATTATAAAAATGTGTATAAAGCCTTGATTCTAATGTATAAATATTTGGTTTTTAAAGTACCATAGTTCATTTCGACCTAACCAAATGTTTAACACTCTAGTTTTTACAAATATGCACTGTATTCGTATTTTATTTCACACTTGGAAATTTTGTTAGCAAATTATAATTTGTTATCTACAGTACTGACAATTTCTACACGCCCTTATACCAGTTTTTATTCTTCATCGCCATTTTAACATATGAATAATGTTGAAGTTTGTATGATAATGAAAGAATTGGGTTTATATTTAGCTATAACGTTTCCGTTAGAACAATAACTGGTTATTTGTCATATGGACTGTTTTATTTTTCGACCTTGTTTTCATCTTGAAATGACTTTTCTGCTCCATTATACCAAGTCATTCATCAGAACTGAGGCCCCCGTTCAGTGGTAAGTTTGGATTCGATTCTTGTAGTGGGCACAACAGCTTTGTTCTTAACAAAGAAACAAGCATCATACCTGATAAATAACTTAGCACAGAGGAGACAAACATTATACTTGATAAATAACTTAGTACTGAGGAAACAAGTATCACACCTGATAAATAACTTAGCACAGAGGAAACAAGCATCATACCTGATAAATAACGTAGTACAGAGGAAGCAAACATTATACCTGTTCAATCACTTAGTACAGAGGGAACAAGTATCATAGCTGATAACTAACTTAGTACAGAGGAAAGAAGTATCATAGCCGATAACTAACTTGGTACAGAGGAAACAAATATCACACCTGATAACTAACTTAGCACAGAGGAAACCAGCATCATACCTGATAAATAAATTAGTTCAGAGGAAAGAAGTATCATAGCTGATAACTAACTTAGCACAGAGGAAACAAGTATAATACCTGATAACTAACTTAGCACAGAGGAAACAAGTATAATACCTGATAACTAACTTAGCACAGAGGAAACAAGTATAATACCTGATAAATAACTTAGCATAGAGGAAACAAGTATAATACCTGATAAATAACTTAGCACAGAGGAAACAAGTATAATACCTGATAAATAACTTAGCACAGAGGAAAGAAGTATCATACCTGATAAATAACTTAGCACAGAGGAAAGAAGCGTCATACCTGATAACTAACTTAGTACAGAGGAAAGAAGTATCATAGCTGATAACGAACTTAGTACAGAGGAAAGAAGTGATAACTGACTTAGCACAGAGGAAACAAGTATCATACCTGATAAATAACGTAGTACAGAGGAAACAAACATTATACCTGATAAATCACTTAGTACAGAGGAAACAAATATCACACCTGATAAATAACTTAACACAGAGGAAACAAGTATCATACCTTATAACTGACTTAGCACAGAGGAAACAAGTATCATACCTTATAAATAACTTAGTACAAATCACGAAATGTCGTCACAAGACGAAAAGAAGAAGGTTTGTGTGTTTGTTGTTAAGCGCAAAACTACACAATGGGCTATCTGTGCTCTGCCTACCATGGGCATCGAAACCCGATTTCTAGCGTTGTAAGTCTACAGACATACCGCTGTGTCACTGGGTGGGGTGGGGCAAAAGAAGGTGAAGACAGAAAAAGTATAAACACACATTCGACATGTTGAATACACCGTCTAAACCTATACTGAAAAAGTATGTGTTATTTAAGCTTAGGTAATTGTTGGTTACCGTTAATTGATGTGTGAGACAGTGATATAATGATTAGGTTTGCAAAGAAATTGCAATAATGTCATGTTTAAAATATCACATTCTTGTTCCAGACCTGACTCACGTTAACTGGCTTACATGAACGTTTTTATTTCAATTCACGCTCAGTTATAGAAACGTCTCTTAATAATATAGTCAGCCTTAAATTGAATGCGTGAAAAAATGTGAATTACTTTGTTGCATTGCAACATTTATATTAGAATAATGAAGGAGCGAAGTGTAGTTGTATTTTCATAACCTATTGTAACGTTTATATATATTTAGTCACATAAAAGGCTTTTCTGCAACCCAACAGTAGCAGTGTAATTGTATTTTCATAACCTATTGTAACGTTTATATATATATTTAGTCACATTTAGTCACATAAAAGGCTTTTCTGCAACCCAACAGTAGCAGTGTAACTGTATTTATTAGTTTTTATGTGGTTGTTTCTTAAAAGCATGTGTAATAGGCTGAGTCATTTTACGTTGCCGATTCAGTATCAGTGAATGTCTGCAGCGCCATCATGACGCCGTTAGATAAAAAGGGCAGTTTTCGTATATATATATATATAACATTTTCAATAACGTATTTGAAATGGTACGTTATTGAGCACATTAACACGTAGATAATCATTAAAAGTTTTCTAAACACCTGGTGTCAGGACTAGGCGTTAAAAGGTGTATCCTGTTCGCAAAGTGTTCACGAAAAATCACGAATTAGTTTCAATGCGTCATAACACTATTCATGTATAAATATATCACAAACAGTTTCAATAATAACATATTACAACCTAAAAAATAAAATCATATCGTAAAGTTTCAATAGTTAGTAATAAATGTTATAAAAATCAAATTAACTGTTATAAAAATCAAGTTAATTGTTATAAAAATCAAGTTAACTGTTATAAAAATCAAGTTAATTGTTATAAAAATCAAGTTAACTGTTATAAAAATCAAGTTAACTGTTATAAAAATCAAAGTGATTGTTATAAAAATCAAGTTAATTGTTATAAAAATCAAGTTAACTGTAGATTTGTTTTATTCACATTACTCTTAATTTTTTCCATAGCGGCTCAAAATGAGAGGTGTGTAAAAACAGGCTTTCGGTTTTTAAACCGTAATATTTAAAGTATTGTACTGCATATAAAAATAGTGTCCCATAAAGTCTTTTACCTCTCATCATCCAACCTAACTGGTGAGCATTCATATTGAACGAAAAGTTTCTTGGGCAGCGACTTGCAGGAGACAAAATTTAGATGTGAAATGATATTTTTACATACCCCTGATTCAGAACCTCAATGGATAAAGAGTAATGCCTGTGTGTGTGTGTGATGGTGGTGGGGTGGGGTACACCTGCAGTTAACTTGATTTTTTTATAATGATTTTTAGACTTATTTATTTCCAATAGTTCGCCGACTTTAGGCGTTTCAACCGTAATTTGTAAGATCGGTAATAATTACCAACAGTAAATCATGCTTTGCTATCTTAAGTGTTACGTGCCTATAATTACTACCAATAATTATTACCAGTACTTTTCACGACCTTTTAATATTGCTTCGTTTGTTTTATCATATTTAAGTTGTCAAAGTAAATGTGTGCCAATTGAGTCGGTCATTATAGTAAATTTTTTACCAATTTTAACATTTATTTAAAACAATCAGTGTAATAACTGAAGAAGAATGAACAAAATAATTTGTTCCTGCACATTTTCACGCCCCCCGGTGGCACAGCGGTATGTCTGCGGACTTACAACGCTATAAACCGGGTTTCGATACCCGTGGTGGGCAGAGCACAGATAGCCCATTGTGTAGCTTTGTGTATAATTACAAACAAACAAACTTTTTCGCTGCCTTTGGATATATTCAACAGACGTGTAGCATGATTCCTGACGTGTTTGCATCTATATATTTAATTACATCCGAGAAATCACAGCATTGACATGCACTTGAAATGATGAGGCTTAAAAGAAACGCATAACATCTCTTGAGCTTTGTACTAAAGGTTCACTAGTGGAACTATATAAATACTTCATTTTTATTACTAAAATTTCCCTCGTGAGAAATCTTGAAGATTAGTAGAGTATGTGACGTATGTAGATTTTCCCTGATATTTGGACTGAAAATTTTCGAGACTATTTCCCATGCTCAGTGCATCTCAGTTTCAGCGAGAAAAACTTGAAGAGACAAAGGACACAGATTCAAAAAAATCTACTTAATCACTCATATTTGAGTAAATATAAGCTATTATTTACTGCTTGCAATAGCTATATCTATCTATCTATATATGTGTATATAATTCTAAGCGTGTTCGAGTTTTGTCTGGAATCAAAATAACGTGTCGTTTTCTCTAAATTATTTGTCCAGTGAAAATGTATATTCAACGTATGCGAACAATAAAATATAGGAAATTATTAGTTATAAAACCAAAGAAACACATTTTTTCCAGATTGTTTCCCTAGCTTTCCGAGTTAAATTCTATATTTTCCAGACTTGTCCATGCGCGCGTACGACGCATTTATATTTACACTTTTTCCTCATAACTTTGTTTAATTAACAAGGTCTGATGTAAAGGGGGGAGGCACAGTTATTCCTGATTTCTCCGCGTTTATGGACACTCTTGTGCATGATTCGTTCACAAAGTTTGAGCAAAGAGAAATCAAATTTTACTATTTCACCTCTGTTATGCACTGTTCTGCAGAGAGTCGATCATCACCGGTACTTGATTTTCTCCTGTTTCTTTCAACATGTCTTCCATATCTCGAATATAATTAATTGCCATCCGTAAAGTTTCAACCTTGCTTAGTCTGCGATCACGCTCTTTGTCGGGTAACGGTAAATGGTTTCTGAGACGTTCGAATCCATCATTAACATTTCGGACTCTTTGTCGCTCGCGTTCGTTTCGTCGCCTGATGAAAGACGGTTCTAACCAATAGTCGTAAGTTGAGTATGGACTAGGAAGTGGTATTTTACAAGTTGGAGAGAACGGGTCGCACTTTTTAGGCACATTTGAATTTATAGGCTTCAGTTGATGTTGTTCGCGTTGCATATCCTGAATATCTGCATTGACAGTGTTATTTTCACATCGAATTAAAGGCGGTGGGGTGTCGTTGCTAGAAGCTGACATTAAATCAAACATGGTAAATTGACGCAAATCCTCGATACTGATATCATCCGTGTCTTCCAGGGCAGACAGCATGTCTGAATGAAAACTCATAGGTGTCAACAAAGTGTATTCAGGACATGGTGAGTTGCCGTTGTCTGAAGACGCCATATTAACGTATCTTGCCCTTGAAAAACTAGAAACAACAAGACGAAATACAGATTGAAATGTTAAATAATCAAAGAAGAAAATAACAATTGGGAAAAATAACATTAATTGTTGGGTAAAAAGATTAACACACACACACAAGCATAAATACAGACTTCACTGACAGCCATCACCAGAAGACAACAACTTTTATCTAATATTTCATATTCAATTTTAGTTTTTACAAAATAAGATGTAAATGTCTACCTGGCCTCAAACTTTAACCAACAATATAAAACCAAAACATGTTTTTGAATGGCAGTTGGTCTATTCCAGTTTTCTCATTCTTTTTTTTTCGGACCACTTCGGCGGATCTAAAGACCGCACGGACCATCTACCGGTCCTATCCCATCTGTTCTGTTCTCTCGTATGGCTTCAGCCGTAGCATTGCGTGTCAGTGACGTACATTTTGGACCAACCCGCAGCCCACCAGTAGGCCAAAGACCACATTTTTAAAAACACTGATCTATTCTATAGCATACAACTGAACATATAATTTTAGCCTAATTCTCTCGTTCAAGATGCGTATTACTTCTGCTGTTCATAGACTGACAACTGTACGTTATATAATATGTAGGTTGCTTTAAAATAATGCTATTAACACTTAAGAGAGTGTTATATTTTAACTTGCGACACCATGTGGAAAATCATTCAACGATTGTGCTCGTTAAATTTCAAATAAAGAAAAACGTATACATTCAATTGCTATAACTTTTTGTGGCCACAGCTACATGGGAAACCTTGCTTTTATAGGGGCACGTGACCGAATTTCATAGGAAGCTAGTTTTGTTTCTTAAAATTCATCATTCCTTACATTTCCTAATTTAGCATTTCGTTATGAATAAAGAATGATCCTTTGATGCTATAAATATGCTTGATGAAATCATGAATCCATAACACAAAAAAAAACTTGTTTGCTTATATAGAAGTCCGTGATGTTATTGTATATACTTAAATGCATCTTTGATTCCCGATCGTTAAGCGATAAGCTTGAGGGCTTACAACGCTAAAATAGGGGTTTGATTTCTGCGGTGGACAAAGTGCAGATATCTCATTGTGCAGCTTTGCACTTAAACAAAGTAAATAAAAATGCACCATTACCCACGTGCATTGTTTAGAAGGTTTGCAAAATATGGGGGTGGTGGGGAGATTACCTTTTGACCAGCTTCGGCAATATTGTTTAGTATAAAGAAATGTGACACATCCACAAACAATTGTTTTCGAAACACAATCCGGACTGTAACCAGAGTATAGATTAAAGCTGCATGTGACACAAGAATAAAAACTAAAGTCCCCACCATTTTCATGTTTCAGCTTCAGCAATGTTGTTTAGTATAAAGAAATGTGACACAACCACAAACAATTGTTTTCGAAACACAATCCGGATTGTAACCAGAGTATAGATTAAAGCTTCATGTGACACAAGGATCTCAACCATTTTCATGTTTATCACAGGTTCTGTAATATTAGAAAAGAATAGCCTTCGAGATTTGACTACATTTTAACCTCTAATCACTTGCTGAAGTAATGTCTAACAGATAAATTAAAGAAACAGCTATGTTTATACCATCATGATGTACGTATACACTGGCCATCATGTGATATCGTCGCCAAGTCTCTTTATGATGTTTTATAGCAATGTTAACTGTAACATAACTGTAATTATTGTATCATATGAATTAAAAAAACTAACCATCAACACAAAAATTCGTTAATTTGATGTTTTTAACTTTTATTAGTTTCATTATTGATGTTTTTTTTTTTCATTGTTCATTTATTAAAACGAGGATTTCAATATTTGAAAAACTAAACTAAATAGAGAAACAATACTATACTCACCACAGAGTGAAAGACGTGAACTATAATTGAACGGATAAGTCCTGAGCTCTACAAGTATTAGAAGTCTATGACCTGATGTATGTTTCACGTCTGAGCAAGAACCGAGTTTCTAGGTTCTACAAACCTATGCTGAGACCTTTATAAAGTAGCCACTAATGCAATGATTTAAGACAAAATGGCGTTTGGAACATTCCCTCATTACCCCTACAAAACAACGATGTATATATTTGCACCACCTGTTTAAAAACAAACTTCGTTACTAAATGACCACGTGGTTCGTATCCGTTTCAAGGAAGACAATTAAAATCGAACGTCCCAGCTACCTGTTACTCCTATCTTGTAGACTCAGGTGACGACAATATACACATTCAAAATATTCCGTTTCGGTCCCAGAATGACAAACCCTGTACTTATATACTACTTTCGACGCCACCTCCCATCAGTGACGTATAACCTGCATTAACAGAGTATAAAAAAGCACGACATTGAAAGTTTAATAGAATTCATCTCTTATGATTCATATAAACAGGTGAGAGTACCAATGGGTCCGGTTTGGAAGAATGGCACCTCGTCCAGGACTATATACTCTGATCAGCCTTTTTTTATGTGTGTACAAAACTAGGGAATGGACTAATTAAACATAAGGGTGGGGTTATGGGAAAATGCTTCTGTACTTGACATCTAAAAATCCGGGACCGAACAAATTTCGTTGTGTGTGTTAGATTACACAAATGTTTCTGACACTCAATATAACGTTTCCACAGTTACTTTCCGTCGCGTTCCCACCTCGTTTACGATTGACTGCGTCGCCAAACCGACTAACGGGTATTTCTGGATAGTATGAATTCTAAAGGCATCGCTCCTAGCGTCAAATTAGTGCTATAGTCGGAAAACAAATCCGGGAACAAGTACCCATACCGTATTACATGGTGGTGCGTTTCCCGTCAAAAGCGTAGCTATCTCTCATTACAAACATACACACACACACATATATATTATATACAATCTATTTATCTTTTTTATATCTGTATATTTCTCCCCGTTTATTATGTCCCTCTTATTCCTATCAAACTTTTTATTTTTTCTCTAAATGAACTATATATTGTCTTTAAATGTTTTGTAACACTGTCACTATGCTGTCCTGTTTAGAACAAATACTGTTCACAAATGACATTGTATAAGGATTGTATGTCTACAACGGTAATTCTACAGCAGTGTCTACTACTGACATTTTAAAAACAATAATTCTACAGCACTGTCTACTACTGACATTTTAAAAACAACAATTCTATAACCAGCAGTTTTTACTAATGACATTATAGAATCAT
The DNA here is from genome assembly GCF_000517525.1 of Limulus polyphemus. NCBI lineage: Eukaryota > Metazoa > Arthropoda > Merostomata > Xiphosura > Limulidae > Limulus > Limulus polyphemus. The sequence goes on from NW_013666158.1 coordinate 21,269, forward strand.
ATGACTAAAACAGTATTTCTATAACCAGCAGTTCTTACTAATGACGTTATAGATCATGACTACAACAGAAATTCTACAACCAGCAGTTTTTACTAATGACATTATAGAATCATATGACTAAAACAGTATTTCTATAACCAGCAGTTCTTACTAATGACGTTATAGGATCGCATGACTACAACAGAAATTCTACAACCAGCAGTTTTTACTAATGACATTATAGAATCATATGACTAAAACAGTATTTCTATAACCATCAGTGTTCTACTAATGACATTGTAGAATCATATCACTACAACATTATTTCTACAACCATCAGTGTTCTACTAATGACATTGTATGACTACAACAGTGATTCTGCAACCAGTAATGTCTCCTAATAACATTCTAGAATTGTATATTTGCAACAGTAATCTATTTTTATTTGCTATACGATTGCAGAAACACAAACATACACACATTGGTCACTCAAAAGTTATTTTATTTGGACATATACTATCTCCAAAGGTAATTTTATATAAGAAAAACTGCAACTTATACTTCCAAATCAATTCTAAATTGTACGGTGTTTTTTTTTCTGTGAAATATAAAAATATATATTCTGGAAGACAAAATACATATCATCTAAAATGCAGAAATTAAAATTAGCATCAAAGAAAGAGTGAAATTGCATTCCACATTTATCTGTAAAAGTACCACAAATCTTGTTCATGTTTACTAATACTAGATACATTTATCTGTAAAAGTACCACAAATCATGTTCATGTTTACTAATACTAGAGACATTTATCTGTGAAAGTACCACAAATCTTGTTCATGTTTACTAATACTAGATACATTTATCTGTAAAAGTACCACAAATCATGTTCATGTTTACTAATACTAGAGACATTTATCTGTGAAAAGTACCACAAATCTTGTTCATGTTTACTAATACTAGATACATTTATCTGTAAAAGTACCACAAATCATGTTCATGTTTACTAATACTAGAGACATTTATCTGTGAAAGTACCACAAATCTTGTTCATGTTTACTAATACTAGATACATTTATCTGTGAAAGTACCACAAATCTTGTTCATGTTTACTAATACTAGAGATTACTTTATTTCTTAATCCATTCAAATTTTAAATGGCTGTACATATTTGCGTTTCTGTCGTGTACTACATAATAGATAAGAATGTAATTCCCATATTGTTCTTTATCAGTAGAAAATATATATCATTTCAAAATATTGTTTCATAATATTAATCAGACGAAAATCATTACTTTAGTATAGTATTATACTACTAAAAATATAATAATAAATAACACGTAAAATATTACTGTTTTGCCGACACAACTCTTGCAATTAATATATTTTAAGTAAAGTAAAAAATATATATTTTAAACATAATGATGAATTAATTACACATCAATGTCTCGAGTTTAATATTGTTTTAATTAAGTTAATTAGATTAAATGCCTAAAATAAACTAACTACATATTTCTTTACTTTTGTGTGGCCCGGCATGCTCGACTCACAATCTGAGGGTCGCGGGTTCGAATCCCCGTCCCACCAAATATGCTCGTCCTTTCAGCCGTGGGGGCGTTATAATGTGACGGTCAATCCCACTATTCGTTGGTACAGGGCTAGGTTTAGGATGAGAGTCCATGCTAAAGGGGAGAGCCTGCAAGAGCTAGCACAGGATTTGGAAAGTATGGCACACAAGGCCTACCCAACTGCGCCACCCGATGTCCTCAAGTTGTTGCTGAGGGATCAGTTTGTAGATGTCTTGGACAGTCCACAACTGAAGATACAAGTAATGCAGGCACACCCCTCTACTATGCAGGATGTAATGGCCAGAGCTCTTGAATTCAAATCCTACGTTAAGTCCAGGACAGAGGTACCAAGGTTGGTATAGTCATCGGGATTCAAGGCCAGAAAAGGTCAGCATTCAGAGAGGTTTGAGGGACTTTGCTGGCACTGTAACAAGCCTGGGCAGAAGAAAGCTTAATGCCAGAAACTTCAACACAGGGAAGATGCCACGGCAGGAAAGGCTGCTACCCAGAAAGGTTGTTGGAACTGTGGAGAGCAAGGACATATGAGGAGCCAGTGTAAGAAGAATACTACCAATAAGTCAGCCTCGGCTAAACCAATAGTGGTTTGTGTTGAGCAATGCCCACCAAACCCCATCGTGAAAGTCCCAACAGCTAGGTGTAAAATGCCAAGCACACACAGTGTCTATGTGACAGGAAAGCTGGATGGCCAAAGGTGCAACTTTGTCATAGACTCTGCATCTCAGCAAACCCTTGTGAGCATCAAGATGCTAGATCACAAAGGAGTACCAGAAGCCATGCATAAGCCTCTGTGGTGTGACAGGACATTATGCAAGGTTGTGGGGACCAGTGTGGGTAACTATTGAGCTCATGGGCATGAAGGACAGACACAAAGTATACTTGGCTGACATTGAAGACCAATGCATACTAGTGTTGGACTACTTACGACTGAGGAAGTGTGTAGGTAACTTCAATAAAATGACGATTGGGAACAACAAAGGCCAAATTCCAGTAAGTGTTGCTACATCTGTTGATTTGCATGTCACAGCACTTAAGTCAACTACAATACCCCCTATGCCAGAGATGATAATTTGGGG
>NW_013666158.1:23917-28337 GCF_000517525.1 Limulus polyphemus
CAGTAGTGATTCATGTTGAGGAACGCCTACCAACCCCCACCATGAAAGTCCCAACAGCTAGGTGTAAAATGCCAAGCACACACAGTGTCTATGTGACAGGAAAGCTGGATGGCCAAAGGTGCAACTTTATCATAGACTCTGCATCTCAGCAAACCCTTGTGAGCATCAAGGTGCTGGATCACAAAGGAGTATCAGAAGCCATACATAAGTTTTGTGGTGTGACAGGACATTATGCAAGGTTGTGGGGACCAGTGTGGGTAACTATTGAGCTCATGGGCATGAAGGACAGACACAAAGTATACTTGGCTGACATTGAAGACCAATGCATATTAGGGTTGGACTACTTACTACTGAGGAAGTGTGTAGTTAATTTTCATAAAATGGCGTTTGAGAACAACAAAGGCAAATTCCAGTAAGAATTGCTGCATCTGTTCATTTGCATGTCACAGCACTTAAGTCAACTACAATACACCTATGTCAGAGAAGATAATTTGGAGTAGAATAAAAGATCATCACCAAGGAAACCCGATGCTTGTGGAAGCAGTGGAAGACTCATCCAGGCCAGCGGATGTGAAGATTAGAAGGTCACTTGTGGCACGTCATCAAGGAGTACCCATAACAGTGGCCAATTTCTCTAAATGTGAGTAGACACTTAAGGAAGGGACATTGTTAGGTGTGTGCCAGGAGGTAGAGCCAGTCAATGTCAAGGCAAGAAATACGACCATAAAGAAATGACATCCTCTCCCAGAACATTTGTCTGGAAGATTGTCTACTTAGTCCATTAACCCAATCCTTCCTTGTCTTTGAAAACAAGATTAACACAAAGGTTAATAGTCTCATCTAGGAGAAGGTTAGTGAACAGAGATTTAAGTAGCTGTTAATGTTTAATCTTTTGTGTTGTCTTTTGTTTGTTTGTTTAAATGCAAGGAAAAGGTCTCTGTTTTATTTTTTCTCCATTTTAACTGTTGTAACTTTACTATCAGTTTCACCTTCTGAAGTAGTAATTGGTCACTAACATTATATGAAAGTCAGGGTATCTGACCTTTGTCTTGCACATCTATGTTAGTTTCTGTCGGTCGTTTCAGTAGTCATGTTATCCTATTACATACTTTTCCTTCAGCTAGTAGTTACTGGTTTTGGCGTTTTGTGATGTTTGATTTCGACTTGTTTCTTTTAATAACTCATAGGTACATAAAAACAGACTTACCTCACACACTCTTAATCTAAAGAGTTGTGGGCCAGCTCCTATTCACTACACCTATATTTTTAGTCAGTTACAAAAACCAGTGAAATTATTGATAAATGATGATAATTTATTGACTTTATCGCTACACACCATCAACTATAACTGCTATAACTTGAAGTTTGTTTTTATGCCTTGCCATAATATCTGATACAAAAGCATAAAAAAGAGGGTAAAATAATAAAATGCTTTCATGAGCTGCCTTCAACTTTAAAGTTGGATACAGATCGTTAACAAGGGGAAAAGAATCACATTTTGCAAATATGTCAATAATTAGAAGAACATTTGAAAAGAACTAACTATAGGCAAATCTGGCCCATTCTCTAACCGAAACCAAACGTATCTCAAGTGTTAAGAATGTCCCTTGAGATATCATGCAGTTTAACAGCAGATATAGCCTCTGCTTAAAATTCAAAAATCATGGTAGTAATTTCGATTTAAAACGTTTGACCCTAAACTTTCAAGTTTAGGGTCAAACACAACCGGGGTATGCTCAGAAATGCATTGGCAAGAAATTATTTGAAATGGCTACAAGAAAAAATATCAATAATACTGATAATTTTGAAGAGCAGAACGATAAGGGGTTGGCTGCAAGCAAAAATCGGCGAGAAAACCTTAGACGTCACACTTTACATTTAAACGTATATCAATGGCCAATGTCGGACTCATGGTCCTTCAGGACGGCGAGGTATCTATAGACCCGATATCTAGATTTAGATGTGGAGGGGGAAACGGAAGAACCCCGAGAAAACCCATTTTCACTGCCTGGTGTCGAATAATTACCAGACCAATACATGATTAAGAGTGACTGATATTAAAGCCAACTGATGAAGAAGAAGGAAGGAGTAGACTGCATGGTGAGGGACTATCGAAGTAGGAAGTCCGTCCTGTTAAACAAGCGACTGAAGGCTGTGGGCTGGTAGAGGGGAAGCAGAAAAAAGAGAACTGGATGCAGGATTTGTTTATATTGATTGGGGGCAATGATTGAGAGTCGGCGGATTTATTTATCAGAAGGGCGTTTGAAGAGTTGGAGGAAGTTAAGTTTTACGGCTGAGTGCTGTCTTTTGGGGGTTCGGTAGGCGGCAGGGTCTGTGGTCTCTGCTTATTTTGGTACAGCTTATATGAACTTGGAGCTATCTTTCCTGTTAGAGAGCTCGTGTGACATTCTTGTATAGTGACCCAGTTTTCTGTGTAACTAGGATGGGAGGAACTTAGTAATTTTCTTGACCAACTTCCTATCTTAGGAGCTAAATATACTCATATATACACACATTTAAAACTTTTATATACTAATTAAGGAGGTAGAAAACGTGATATGCTTGCATACTAAATAGCGATATTAACTATTTCTTATTTCTGTTAATTTTCTTGTAATGCTTTAAATTTCTCTGTTGTTTTGACCAACAGTTGGCAATGTGGTGCCGAAAGTTACGCGAGATAAAACATTGCGTAGATCAGAAGCACCTTAAGAAGAAATGCATCTGCTAGATTGTCAATTTTTATATTTAAATATAACGCTAAAGGCTACGCAAAACGTGAAGCAATCACGCCGCCATGTTGGGAGTCGCACAAAGCTAGAGAGAGAGTGTGGGAAATTAATGAGTGTGAAAAAAGGGAGACATTGAACGGTCATGTTCTATTTATTCTTATGGTTATTTGTTGTTTAATTGTGTAATTATTCATTCATTGATATCTTTATCTATGTATTAGATCTACATAATAGAAATATATAATTATATCTTTAATTGATAGAAAACTTATAAAAATAATTATAATAAATAAATAAAAGCACATTATAACACATCCACCATTATCAATGAACTTACTTCACGGCCTGTACTATAATTTTGACGTAATCGTTCCATCAATCTTTTTATTATACAATAAATCACCCATGTTAAGGTTTAGTTTGTTTTAAGGTAAGCCCAAAGCTACACAATGGCCTATCTGTGCTCTCCCCACCACGGGTATCGAAACCCGGTTTCTAGTGTTTTAAGACATACCGCTGTGCCACTGGGGGCTAAGATTTAGTGAATAAATATTTTAAACACACTTTTCCTATTATCATAGGCTCTATCATATTTCTCATCCTCACACTCTATAATGTAAATCAATGTCTATAGAACTTACAGATATATAAAACAGTGCGTCTAAAGCATATAATTGAAGTCATGCATATTTCAATTTGCAACACTACACTGTTTTGTATTTTGACTTCTCTAAGATTGAAAACAGCATTTTATGGCTACCTTAGATCTATTATCCAGATCTACCTTGCGATATTTAATTTTTATGACAAGGTTTAATAAAAGACTTTCAGTGACAGAACAAATTGCAATATAACGTACACTAACTTGCCGAAACCTATTTGATATTGAGCGCTGTGTTAAAATAACTTTTTTTTTCTATAAAGCCAGTTTTGTTAAAAACGATTACATTGAAGATAGTCTTCCAGTGCATGTGTAATATGCCAGAGTTATTCCGGTAAAATAAAATGACCCATCCCCCAAAATGTTCATATTAATCGGTAAAGCTAAAAACGAAGTTATACTGAGGGTGTAAGAGGCGCTACTAATTCTGAACCATCAACAAAGCGCTGTTGAACTTTTACTTACAATTTAGGTATCATAATTTTATTTATACTTTCATTCTCTATTGTATAAATAAAACATATTGTGATTATTTTGAGCTACTGAGCTAAAATGACTGCAAGCTAGATTTTGGCAAATTCGCTTATTATTTATTTTAACTATAACTATTGTAACGAATTTGTTATTATATATTTATTTTATTATCTACTTTTGTTTAGATTACATTTATATTTTAAAATATGCACAGCTTATCGTGTTAAATATGTATTGCAAAACTCCCACCTATTTTCCAAAGTTGTAGAAGATTTTCGAGAATAAGAATCAACAATATATGTATGTACGTAAACGCTTAAATGTAGCTCAGTATTGTTACGTAAATCTGAATTTTCTAGAAAGCTTTCACACGCCTATAAATATAACCAATGCGACACGCCAAAAAGGGTATCTATTATTAGTTTGTTATAGTCAGTGTGCAATAAACTTCGGAATCTATAACTGTGATTAACGCTTATCAATCGAAAAACTTAAGATATTTGACCAGGAGCATTTACAAAGCTCGAACATTACAACTCATTTAACTTCAGTG
>NW_013666158.1:29280-46844 GCF_000517525.1 Limulus polyphemus
CGAGCATTACAACTCATTTAACTTCAGTGGATTCTCATTGGACATTGGTATTTTTACGATTGTTTCTAATTAAGCACAAAGCAACACATTGAGCTATTTATGTTCTGCACACCACGTGTATCGAAACCCGGATTCTAGTGTTGTAAGTCCGCAGACATACCACTGTGCCACTGGGGGCGTATTTTTACGAAAACATTACATAACATCACGGTGGAAAACTCGGTGTGTGTGGCTGATAAACAACGAAGGACAACCGTGAAGTGAATTATACTTACATCAACTCGTAATTAGCTCGCTCATCGTGAACCCTCGATAAGATATTGTTACGTCTCTGTTCGTTTGTTAATTTTCCGTAAAAATTCTTTCCGAAGAAACCTTAGCGATACAAGTCCTTTCTTAAATAAAACTAGTTTATTCTTTCTCAGTACAACTTTAAAATTCACTTAATTTCCACAGTCACGCTATAACTTAAACAAACGCTATAATTCACAACGAACGATTCACGCACTTGACTCAATTGTCAGTCTCTATCTCTGTCTGCAATTCAATTCCATTGTTGCCGTCACTTCTTGGCGGTCTTATATACAAGAGTACCGCACATCTAGTAAACACTCGAGGCTCCACGAACGGATATGAATTTTCTAGAAGCTCGTGACGTGTTACTAGCGTCACATGACTTTCGCTGTCGTAACAATATCAAGGAAGTTCCAAACTAGAAAGAATACTTTATATTGCTTGTAAGTTTGTGAAACTTTTGTTTATAAATCATTGTTTGTAAAAACTGTTATTGTAAATTGTATTGTTGTGTGTATATTAAAACGTATTTGTGTTAAAAATGAAAAACTCTGCATCAATCTTGTTGGCAAATATCATAAACCGACTATATATCGGCTTTTACTTAACTGCTGAATCCAAAGTACAATTTAACTACTAAATTTAAAGTATCATTTAGCTCAGTTTCAGACCATTTGAAATTCTAATACGTAACACTATCCTTGTAAATTATATTTTCAATGTTCAATTTAGATGTTTAATTGTGATGATGGTGTAATAATCTAGTAACTTGGACTAACATCTAGTTTGTAAATACAAGTAATCAGTGAATGAAAAGTGAGTGGAGTATTTATTGAGAAAATATTGAGTAGTGATTGGGAATTCAGTGAAGTATTTAGTGTGTGAAAGATCGAGTAGTTATTGATCGAGAGAAAAGTGATTGAATTAAGTTAATCAGTATGTTAGTCAGTTTTTCATCAGTCTAGTAAATTTCTGTTAAACGCAATTAGTGTATTAGACATAGAGTAGTTTCAGAGTTTATGATGAAAAGTTTGTTTATGAACTTTCACCTACAACTTGCACCAAAGTGAACCTAGCCTACAGAAAACGTTATTGAAGAAATAAATAAATTCATTATTATTACGTGGAATGGATTTATCATTATTTTTACCAGATAATCCAAAAGAACCTGCCCAACGATAGAACAAGCTATAAAAACTTCTGTCAGAATTGGGGTTATTTTGGTGAAAATAAAATAGAACTATCTAAACTTCAAGCTTGAATTTGAGAATTTGGGAAGAAGCGAGATTCGAAATCTGCTAGAAATGACGAAACTGTGAAAATAAGACCAAGAAAAAAAGAGACAGAAAATCAAAAAAAGACGAGGAAGAAAGATACAGAAAATTAGAAGCCCAATAAGAAATTTAAGAGAGGAGACAAAAGAAAGTGGTAAAACATTTAAAGAATTATTATGAATGAAATTAAATCTGATTAAAGACAAGATCCATGTAGCCATTGAGGGGGTACAGAGGGATAATAACAACAAGTTTGAAGTGCAGAGAGGCAAACATCAATAAAGTTCAAAGAATGTGCAATGAAAACACTGAAGAAGTACTAAAGGAATTGATAACATAAGAAACAGTAAAATGAATAGGTAAATGCAAAGATCACGCCACTCACATCTATTTTTGTATCTGCCAAAGAATTCCAACCTAAAATTATAGAATATGGAATAGGAGAAACTATTTATTCTACACCCTTACCGCCATTGCTGTGGATTCGTGACTGTAGAACCTTCCTAGACTACTCCACTTATGTCACCAATAAATTTAGTTCCAGAATTTAGCTGGTAAGCTCAAAAATATTGCTCAATCGAGAAACCAACAGACTGTGATGGAAAGGTACCATGGAAGGCATATAAGCCTTTTGAAATAATTGCCAAAGTTAATGGTTGAAATAGTAAAAACAAGCCATTAATCTTGCTGCAAATTTCAAATGATCAGCTTTAATGACACTAAATAACCTTCCATCTAAGAGTTGTAATAACTATCAATCATTGGTAGCTGCCTTAAGAACAGTTTTGAAGTAACACATCAGAAGGAAGTAACCAGAGCAAATTCAAGAACAGGATATAGAGGGAAAGAAGAAACCTTGGTTGAGCTTGCAGAAGATTTAGAAAGGCGTGCCCAATTACCTTATCCAGCTGCTCCTCGTGAAATGATGGATTTGTTGGCACCTAACTAATTTAGAGATACCATAACAGATAAGAATATGAGAATTAGGTTGAAGCAAAGTAGGCTTACATCTTAAAGGGAGCTTTGCAGTTGGTGATGGAACTTGAATCCCTTAATGTCACTGATCAACAGCTAAGGGTGCCATCTAGAAGTTATGAGATCATTAGATCAACTAGTATTGAATCATGAACTTCCTGACGATAGTATAGAACTAAACGATTAATTAGACAAGATGTTACGCAGAATAAAGGAAACAAATCACAAAACAATAGGTGTTTCAAGTGTAACATAAAAGATGTGTTGCCAGAAACTGCAGACAAAATCCTGTAGGGTATAAAAACTCTTCCCAAAAATACAAGAAATGTAACTGTCATACAAATGGGACATCCGTTCATTATGGCCAAGACTGTGGGGGATCAACAGCTGTTAAGAAACCAAGGAGACAATATTCTAAAAATAAGTCTTTCAGCCAAACCACACCAAAGGGCTAACTAGGCCTCTGGAAACGGGAATTATCTAAACTTATCAGGTGAGATTCAGTTGAGAATATCCCATCTGTCTCAAACAATATAAAAAAATTAATTAATTAAATAAACCATTCCATAGGTTTATTGATAGGAAGCCTTACAGTTTGTTAACCAACACTGCTTCTATAGCTACAATAGTGTGACCCAATTTGGTAATGTTAAGGAGGAAAATTTCCTCTAAATATGAAGAAAGAAAATGAATTAATGTGAATAGCAAGTGTACAGAAAGTTCCAGCAAGATGAAAGCTAGAAGTTGTCCTTTCTGTAAGAAGCTTCTTTGTACTTTATGTTATGTGGGTAATTGACATTGAAGAATTGTGCATTTTGGGAACTAACATCATGTGAAGACATGGATGCAAATCCATGTTCATTACATGTCAATTATTAAATCAAAGGTTGAATTTCGAGAGACAACAAGGAGAGCAGTCATTGTACTATCAAGAAGTGAGATATACTCATACCAGGACTTATTAGGAATACATTAACATCTAGTGATTAGATTATAGTAAAATCAAACACTCCAATGTGTCCTGAAGGATTAATGGTTAAAAGAACAGTCGTAGATCTGATGTATCAAGATGTCATAATTAGGGCCATGAGTACAAGAAACCTTAAGTTTGGATGGGACATTGCAAGATGTGAAGCTGTATAGATAGTAAGTATTTTCACATAAGAGGTTTGGTTTGTTTTGAATTTCGTGTAAAGCTACACGAGAACTATCTGTGCTTGCCGTCTTTAATTTAACAGTGATAGACTAGAGGGAAGGTAGCTAGTCAACACCACCCATCGCCAACCCTTGGGATACACTTTCACTAACAAATAGTGGGTTGAATATCACATTATATTGCCCCTATAATTGAAAGGATGAGCATGTTCGATAATGAAGATTCGAACCCACGACCCTCAGATTGCGAGACGAGCATCCTAACCACCTAGCCATGCTAGGCCCCTCCACATAAGAGAATATCAGATTTAGTCACATTTGAATAGATAATACATTTAATGTCAATTCCTCAAATAAAGACAATTTACCATCTCAGTTACTAGAGCTGTATGACTGGAGATGTATGGGTCTTATCAATGCCAGAGACATAACTGGCTCATAAAGTATAAAGACACTTTTTCCAGTGGACCTTATGACTTAGACTGAACCAGCATATCTCACAAGGTTGATACTGGAGATGCAACCAGTTAGCCAGACAACTCTTACAGGCTAAGGCTTTCAAGGAGATAGAAGCAATGAAGGATCAAGGGGTGATAGAACTGATTATTAGCCCTTGAGAACCATCTATTGTACTTGTGAACAAGAATGATGGATCCACAAGGTTCTGCATGGACTACCGTAAAATGAATGAATCACGAAGAAGGATGTCTACCCACTCCCAAAGATTTACTCTACAATGGGTGGTTTATTTGGATCAAAGTGTATTTCAACATTGGAATTGTAGAGCAGATATTGACAAATACAAGTTGACAAAACTAATAGAGAGAAGACAATCTTGACTGCAGGAAGTGGATTGTGGAAATTTGTTGTATTATCATTTGGACTATGTAATGCATCTTTTACATTTTAATTATTAATGGAGTGTGCTGTGTTTGAACTATGCAGGAATGTCCTACTAAACTACTTGAATGACATAATAGCACAACAGAAAAACTTTGACCAAGCTTTTGAAGGGTTAAGGAATGCTCTGAATCAGTTGAGGAAAGAAAACCTTAAGACGAATTCATCAACAAGGTGAGTTTCTTGAGACACAGCCAGCAGAGAGGAAGTTTCTACAGATCAATCTAAAATTATATCTGTCCAGAATTGACAACACTAGGAACCTGCATAAGGTAAGATAATTTTTTGGATTGTATTTTTACTAATGTAAACTAATTTTCTGAGCAATAGAACCAAGTATTAATCATTGGGCATTACTTATTGCATTTATGAAGAAGAAGGATAGATCCACAAGGTTCTACATGGACTACCAGAAGACGAATAAAGTTACAAAGAATGATGCCTATCTACTACCATACACTGACTCTACTTTTGATGCTCGATCTAGATTGAAATGGTTTTCGACATTGGATCTTGGCCAAGCGTGGATATTGGAAACTACAAGTCAACAAAGCAAGTAGAGAGAAGACAGCCTTTACCACAGGAACTGGATTGTAACAAGTTATAATGTTATCATATGGATTATGTAATGATCTTGCTACATTTCAATGGTTGATAAAATGTGCTCAGTCTGAATTACCTTAGAATGCCATACTCAACTATTTGGATGACATAATCACACAAGAGAAGACCTTTGTTAATGCTTATGAAGGGCTAAGGAAGTTTCAAGATTGATTGAGCAAAATAAATCTTAAGCTGATACCCAAGAAATGTGAGTTATTTCATAAACAAGTGAGTTGTCTGAGACACATAGTCAGCACAGAAGGAGTGTCTATAGATCTGTCAAAGAATGACTCTGTCAATAATTGGCCAACATGAAAGAACCTGCATGAGAAAGGAGAATTTCTTGATACTGTATTCTTGCTATTGCCTTTTTGTAAACTCTTTCTCTGACCTGGCTCGTCCTCTACTCAAATTACTTAAAAACCCAAATATATTTTAATAGACTGTGGTTTGTAAAGAAAGAATTGACCACTTTTCTTGTATTAGAATATCCAGTTCTTGAAGTTGCACTCATTTTATATATAGTTTCCAGTAGTTTTTGAAGTAGGAGCAGTGTTATCACAAAAACAGCACAGAAAATAATATGTGACTGCCTACTATATCAAGAAAATGAGTGTTCAAACCATAAGTCAGTTCTACCATTGCCTATACGGACAAAAGTGAATTTTTGCAATCCAGATAGCAGGATGGATCCAAAAACTTAAGGAGTACAGCTTTAGAAGAGGGCTTGTTTTATTGGAAATGTGAATATACCAGTGGACAGAAAGCACCACTACAGTTGGTTTTCCACACCTTCTACATTCTAAAGCATTCCACCATTTCCATAAGCTTCCAATGGTTGAACACTAAAGTGTTAAAAAGACACTGGAACGAGAACACATTTATTGGGTTGGGTGCTGTGGATTTGTAGAGAATTGGTGTAAATTGTGTGAAATATGTTGTGAGCATAAAGGTAGATGAAAGAAACAGTACGGGCAGCTACAGCAGTGTTTTATTGAAGCTCCATTTGAGAGAATTGCTGTTGGTGTGTTTGATTCTCTGACATAGAGTAAGTGTAGGAATAAATTCACCATAGTTGTGATGGACTCTTTCACCAAATGGCCTAAAGCATATGCTTTTCCTAACAAGGAAGTAGAAACTTTAACAAGAAAACTCGTCAACGAATTCGTTTTGAGGGTTGGCATGCCAATGTAATTTCATTCAGATAAGGGACAGAACTTGTTTGTAGAAATGTATTAGATACTTGCAATTAAAAAGATCAGGACACCAGCCCTTCTTCCATCTTCTGATGGCATGTTGAAGAGATACAACCATACAGTCTTAAATCAATTAGTCATTAAAGTGGATGAACATAGGAAAATGTGGGATCAAGATCTTTCACTGCTACTTATGAATTATTGAAGAACATGAAGTTATAGGCAACAATATATCATCACTGATGTTTGGGAGAAAACATAACGTGTCGTTTGATCTTCTGTACTCACATCTGGTGGACAGTCACTCAAAATTATTACACATAATATGAAAAGGGACTAAGGAACACTATTGTTGTCATAGATGACTTTACACTGGAAAGACAGTTAAATCAATTAGTGGTAAAATGAAAAGTCACTATGATGTTAATACTGATAAAACTGGTTTACATCTAGGTAACATGGCGTGACTATACAACAGCTGCTGCAAGAAAGGGCAAACTCCATGTTAAACAAGTGTTAGGAAAAGGACATATGTTGTACTGAAAAGAACCAATGATGTGATTTACAGAATCCAGAGGGTTTGGCGATCCAAGCCAAAGGTCGTCCATTGTATTTTGGGATGTACATTGGTGATAGAATGTTCAAATGGATAACTCTAGAAAAGAATTTGTCAGCAGAAAGTAAACCTGCTAAGGAACCCAGAGCTCCTCTTCAGTGGATCAACAAGGGTAGAGCCATTAATGCATTTTATTTATTAAATATGCATAATATGTAGATAAGCATATATCTTTAATTAATAGAGAATGTATATGAAACTAAAATAAACACAATAATAACACATCAACCATTATCGATCTGTATGCATTTATTTCATGGCCAGAACTATAGTTTTGATGTAATCACTCTATCAATCTTGGTCTTCCAGTGGCTTAGTGGTAAGTCTGAGTGCTGTTAATGCTAAAAATCGGGTTTCTATACCTGTAATTGGCACAGCACAGATAGCCCATTTTACAGCTTTGTGATTAACAACAAACAAACGTTTTAATAACTTTTATTAATAATTTTATAATTGCCAATTATTCTTCAACAAATTATAGCGAATTTTTATTTTTCTTTAATTAAAAAATACCATGTGTGTATTGAATATTACTGCATCAAAAAGCTTCCACCAATTCTGAGTTTCTGATCTTTTGTTTGTTTCCGAAATTTGCGCAAAGCTACAGAAGTGCTGTTTTTGCTACCCATCCCGAACTTAGAAATGATAGATTAGGGCAAGGTAGTTAGCCAGCAGCATCCATCGCCAACTACTGGGACTCTAAAAGAATAATAGGATTTGACCATCACCTAAGGCTTCGAAATGCGGAGTGAGTTTTTACGGCAACAGAACGCATAACTTTGACTTTTAGATTCAGAATGTGGCACTAAATCACACCTGGCCTATTTAGTATGATAATCCTAAAAATTATAAATTACATCATAAAATATGAATATTGGTTGATAAGAAGATAGAGTTGCTTGGGGTCATACAGACCCCCACTCTAGTAGTTAACTAAGGGTTAACGCAACAAAATTATCTGCAAACATTGTGATATACAAAATACATATGTGCTTATTGTTTTTTGCTGATATACTCTGTATATGTAAGAAATGTTTAACGTGTATTCTTATTGTTTACAAATATTAACATGCTGTATTATGAAAAACACTGGGTCATTCTTTTCTCTTGATACAGGGTGGCTTTCTTTTCTTGCTCTTTAGTTTCTCTCTAAATAATTTACTTTATGTCTTTTATACGAAATGCAACAAAATATATTTTAGACTCGTATATATATATATATATATATATGTATGTATGTATATATCAAAATTTCCATATAATTCACGTTTTCATCCCAAAAGACATATCCGATTTAAAGTCACCGTGGAACGCCATGTATTACAACAACATTTTGACACTGCCATTAGGTAGGTTGCATGATGTCACTGAATATTGATCACCTTTGTGTAGGGTGTGTAACACCACTTTCCAATGCAAAATATTCACACATTCATGTTATACAAACGTGTTTAGGTAGAAGATTTAAAATGTCTAATATTGGGACATTCCTTGAACTTAATGACGTTGGAAAACAAACAAATGTGGATCAACTTAGGGAACTAGGACAATTAACATAAAGACCTACAACAAGTCATAGCCCAGCCATGGTAAGCAAAGTGCGATGTCTTTTAACATGTGAGAATCCATGAACACAAAGATCAGTGGTAAAAGCTGTCCATACGTTCCAGGGAGACATAATCAAGAAGGATCTCCCGTTTGAAGAAACAACAGAAATCACGTGTATACATGTTGTTTCCACGAAATATTCGTTCGACCGTCGTATACCTTAGGAAGTTGGAGAATAAAACGAGTATTCACACTATTCTATACGGAGACACGTTTTAAGTCGCCGGACTCAGCGTCTAAGGATTTCTATGCGATCCTCGTATACTAGATGGATTACGGAAAGCACGGAGAGAGGCGTGGTGTGCTTCTGAAATGATAACCTTACGACGGAGCCTTTTACAATGGAAACTATGCTACAAGGCTATTGACAAGGTGCCTAGTCGTCAAGTAAGAGCATAATCAGATGTGTCGAAGCTCCAAAATTGTTTTAACATAATGAACCTCTGGTTATGGTAATTTCTCATATCATGTTATCAGGGTTGTCACTTTTATAACATTTCGTTTTTATTGTTTATATAGTTATACAGCACAAGGTGTGTTTTTTTCTTACAACACTTAAATTTCATTCATCTCTATGCTTTATGTAGTTATTATTTATGGCGTGTTGTTTGTTAAAGTAAAAGCTTCAATTTCAAATGTAAAATCCTTTTATTCTTCTATCTAAAAAAAGCACAATTTTAGCACAAGATTTTTGACATATTGTTATACCAAAACTTGTTAGACATAACTTTTAAACGAAACTTATTTATATATTTATTCAAAGAACAACTTTTCACAAAAAATAACATTAATTCACTTATTTTCGTTTTGAAGTACTTTGTTTCATTTTCTACGTTCCACTATACGCTGTCTAAATGTGGCGTGAAAACAGGATTATTTAATGTCTTTCTTTTACACTGCACGTACATCAACAAATTGAAACACAAAAACTTACAAATATCTCCTTACTAAACTTTTGCGATGAAAACAAACATCTTCCAGCTAGTTATTTAAAATAGGAACATTATTTTTTTTTTACTTAGAAAAGAATCGCTACAATGAATTTTTCCAGCAAATACGACCTTATAAAATGTTTTAAACAATGCATCCGAAAAGTCTCGGTTATATACAATGTATTGATGTTTTTAAGCCTAAGAGACTAGTTGCTATGGTATTTTATCAATCGCACTTGGAGCCAGCCTCCTAGATGCTATATTAAATTTCATAAATCAGTTAACAAAGAATATCTTTACTATTGATAAATGTTTAGATAATTTCGAATTTTTGAGATACCACAATACCATTACATTGAAGGGGCCATTCTGAAATTCATAATACACGAATAATTCAATTCCACGTTATTAATGTTGATCTCTTACGATGAAGTACTTGGTACTCTTCTATTGATGGTTGCTAAGGGAAGATGAAGATAAAATTATACATTCTCATACTTTGTGCAGAGGAGTCCCATACTAGTAAAGTTTACCTATTGTACCACGTTCACCTTAATGTTTTTGATCAGAGAATGTAACTAAACATGATATTCTGTTGACGATTAACAAAGCATTCCAATGTTAACCTAAGACCTAACTTGCAAATATTAACAGTTTGAATTACAAAACTTTCAACTAATAAAATCTGAATGATATTCATATATAAAGTTAGTCCAAAAAACAAAGTATTTATGTGCTAACTCCTATATGCTCACAAGTTCCTGTTACTAGTACCAACGTGCAGTCTCCACCCCCACCCCTATCAAGCACCAACATTTGGCTCTGGTTTATTGTTTGTATCGTCACAAGCACCAATATTTGGCTCTGGTCTGTAGTTACATATACCAATGTTTGACCCTGGCCTATGGTTACAAGCACCAAAATTTTTACTCTGATTTCCTGTTACAAACACTAATGCTTGGCTGTGGTTTGCTGTTATAAGCCCCAAGCAGTTTGACTTACGTTTGCTGTTAAAAGCACCAAACTTTTGGCTCTGGTTTGCTCTTAAAAGTACGAACTTTTAACTTAGTGTTGTCGTTACAAATGCTAATCCTAAGAGATTTACTTTTTAAATTGAAACTCCAATATTCATTCGTAAGTATGCATAGTGTAAGCATAAATGTTTGGCTCTGTTATACCCGGTAAAGCTAACTTTCAGCCATGGTTTACTGATTAAAACTAATTTTTTTTTTTGTTAGGATACAATTAGTACTAAAACACTTAAAAACATCCTAGAAATGAAGTATAACTGAGAAATTCATCACTGTATGTACAAATAACAAATTACAGTCTCAAAAAGATATATATATATATATATTCCAAGAAAAGGATATCTAATTGTCCATATATTCACAACAAATGGAATTTAGAAGTAAACATTCCAAAAGAACTCAAAATAATCACTTAAAATGTATGTTAGGACTTCATAAAAATCAGTATTTATATATATACATACACACAAATAAAAAAGACAATATTATATTCTAAAATACGTACTAGCAATATATCAAGTTATGGTAATGCTCTTAGCAGTACCTAGAAACTCAAAATAAGTATTCTAAAAAGTTATTCTTTATCTTTTATTTTTCACATAAAGTTTTAAACAGTAAGTAAACCACAACTGATATATCATACTTATTAATGAACAATTACACTTTTACACACATATTTTATATGATCCTTTAAAACATTAAAAAAAAACTATCTGCTGAACAGCTTTTCAAAAACATTTCAATAATGGCTGAATTTATCTGAGTACGTTTTGTTTTTTTATCTGTAATAACTTCTAAATATAAAGACATTCATTGGTGATAACTATGCAGCTCATAGACAACTTGACTTTGGTAGTAATGATAAAAGAAGGAGGAATACAGTTTAATAAGTGCTCATTATAAACTATATTAATTTAAGACTAAAACATTATAAACACAAAGCAAGTTTCTATTGATTTATTGAATTATTTAAAAATTTATTATCCTTCAATATTTCTGTATCATTTTGAATCCTAAACAAATATAAATTTTCATTTGCCTTGGATAAGTACAAATTTACTTTCATTTTGATGGGTTTTTCCTTTCAAGGCTGTCAAGGAGAAATCAATATTAATAAATCCTAAACAATCAAGATTCCATTTTCTGTATTGTTTTGAAGTATACAAAACATATCTATCTCGTATTACTTCAAACAATTTAAAATAAGCAAGTTAAAGAGCATATCATTAAAATTCTTTCATATTTTCTAAACTTTGATAGAAAGAAATGATTTTATGAAAAAAGAACTTGATCTAAATGATGATGTACTTTAACAACATGACATCCAAAATGTAACTTCTTTTTTGGGAAACGTTTCAAAACAGTTTGTGGTTTCTCAAAGAATCATAACTACCATAACAAGAAATACAAAAAGCACATTCAATAATACACAGATAAGTTTAACCACAATTTGAAAATACTTTTTTTTTTAATTTAGAAATACATTCTTTCAATTTCTAGGTGGTTTCAATACTTCATAAATTTCTAAGGTGGTCTTATCTAGTGGATCATACATATACCATGTAGATTTATTTCATAAAATCAACCACTAACAAAATGAAAAATTAAATGATTACAAAATCAAAGTTAACCTGCTTATAACATTACTTTTACTAAATTAGAGCTTAATTTAGGTGAAAATACATCCAGAATTCTATTAGTAGATTTTTATCTAGTAATAAAACAGTAAAAACTATTAGTAGGTATTTGGGAGATTTTGTTTTTTTGCACAAAAATTCTTATGTACTTACATGTAAAATCTCTAGGTGTTGTTGAGCTTATGAATGGTGTAAATAACTTGCTAGACCTTCTTAACACTTTCTCCCACAGTTTGGGTGACTTCTACTAATTTACAGAACACGATGCACAACAAGGCAACCCTTGGAATTACTGAACACTGTGGATACCTAACAATCATTAGGTAAAAATAACATCATCTTGTCTCAAGCTTAAAAAGATGTAAATTCATGCATCATTTCAAAATTTCCTATTATACAACTTGGTTTAAGCCAGAGCAAATCATAAAAAAGCTACCACAAACATACTTTAACATCCAGTGAATGAACTTACTGAAATATGAATCATGCCAGATCACAATTCATAATAAAAACATTCTAAACCTACAATTTATTATCTTTCACATCTGTCTTGTATACCCTGTCACCAATTGCTCATGTCAGATACTTTGATACTGCATTTTTCAGAATTAACTCTATTCAACTGAATTACAGACTAGGCCAGATAATCCAGTCGTTAATTTTCAAGTCTTTTTCACGCTACAGTATACAGGCCAGAACAAAAGTAAAATAAAAATTACTGTAAACCTGTACCACCTACACAGCTGCTATCTAACTAGAATACAACTTCAGTTAGTAAGGTTACGCAATAAACACAAAATCAAAATAATATTTGTAGTACTGTAATGGCAAAATACAATCCAGACACAGCATAGTAAATGCACACTATCTTCAAGAACCATATTTTACTAGATTAGGGACTAAGCCACATCCTTAAAAGTCACAGTAAATGCACAATATCTTCAAGAACCATACTTCACTAGACTAGGGATAGTGTGCATTTACTCTGACTTTTAAGGATGTGGCTTGGAAAATATGGTTCTTGAAGAAAATAGACTGGGGATCAAGCCACATCCTTAAAAGTCACAGTAAATGCACAATATCTTCAAGAACCATACTTCACTAGACTAGGGACCAAGCCACATACTTAAAAGCCACAGTTAATGCACAATATCTTCAAGAACCATATTTTACCAGACTGGGGATCAAGCCACATACTTAAAAGCCACAGTTAATGCACAATATCTTCAAGAACCATATTTTACTAGACTGGGGATAAAGCCACATACTTAAAAGCCACAGTTAATACACAATATCTTCAAGAACCATACTTCACTAGACTAGGGATCAAGCCACATACTTAAAAGTCACAGTTAATGCACACTATCTTCAAGAACCATATTTTACTAGACTGGGGATCAGGCCCACATCCTTAAAAGCGACAGTTAATACACACTACCTCCTTCAAGAACCATATTTTACTAGACTGGGGATCAAGCCACATCCTTAAAAGCCACAGTTAATACACACTACCTCCTTCAAGAACCATATTTTACTAGACTGGGGATCAAGCCACATCCTTAAAAGCCACAGTTAATACACACTACCTCCTTCAAGAACCATATTTTACTAGACTAGGGACCAAGCCACAT
This sequence comes from Limulus polyphemus, assembly GCF_000517525.1. NCBI lineage: Eukaryota > Metazoa > Arthropoda > Merostomata > Xiphosura > Limulidae > Limulus > Limulus polyphemus. Next base: position 43,133 of record NW_013666158.1, read on the forward strand.
GTTTAAAAGCCACAGTTAATGCACACCTTCTTTAATCCATATCAAATTAATTTCTTTCTCAAGTTAGATTGTACATTACAACAAAGACTTATTTGTATTTTATATGCAAACATTACCTAAACACCTTTTTCATATATTTAATATATATATATATAACTTATCTCTTAAAGTCATCTGAGGTAAACTGACATATAGAATAGAAACATGCAGGATAGGTATTTAATGCAGGCTATCCACAACTATAAATATATATATAGCTCTGTATTATTACATAAGAATAACTTCATTTGAAAAGCTACCAATGTGGCATATAATAACTGATTATACAATATTCTATTGGTGATGAGGTTCCAATGCCACGTAAGCCTCCTACAAAAAGGTACACTATATATTTATTGAAAAGACTGAACAAAAACACAACAAATTAACTTATTATAATAAAATATGAAACAATGTTCAATTCATGAACTACATCTTGGTAACCATGGGCACATAAGTATGTGTTCATGTGTACTGGCACATTTTCATTGACTCATTTTATGAACAATGATTATTTTTTTTTGTTATCACTTTGTAATTAATGGTTTACATATTTTTAGCTCGGGAGATGCCCTGTAGTACACTTTCTATGCAAAATGCACTTTAGAAGACACTATTCAAAAATGTATTCACAACTCAATGACAAAAAATTCCCTACCTTATCACATCAAATCTTAAACTTGAGAAACTGTTCATATGTTTCAAAAAATCTGGTCACACAATCTCTGTTATTTTAAAAACAAAACAAAAAGCAATATTTTGCTCTTTCTCTACTGGTTGTTATAAATAACCAAAAATGCCAGAGTGTAGTAGTCTGTAGCATGTTACACTCATACATCAGAACATTAAACTTAAGAATGGTTCATAAATCATTGTGTTAACTTAGATTCAGGTAGTTCAGTAAAACAACTGGTTGTAAGTTCAAGTTTGGGTTTCTAAGGACTACCAGAAGGAATTATTCCATTATGTCGAGTTTTCCGAACACTATCATCATTGACCATAGATGGATTAGCCGAGTTGGACAGAGCTGCAGTTTTATCAAAGTCAATTGTAGCATAACCTTCTGGCTGCTGCAAAGGAGAATCGGAAAGTGAAGCAATGCTAGCAGGTGGTGATAAGGGAGATGTGATAGCATTAGTTTTATCATTACCATGATTTAGATCTAGTATAATATAGTTCATCTGTCTGTCAGCTTCTTCATTTGTTGACTCATCAACATATGTCTGTTCCTTTTGCCCTTCCGAAGATGGTGATCCAACATTAACATAAAGATGTGCCATTGCACAATTTGGTAGGTGAGCTGTTGGTGAAGTAAGGGTATTACTTCGGGATAAAGTGCTAGAAGCTACCTTATTTCCTAGCCCACATTTTGTACTGGATGAACCATTTGAAATATCAGGATTTACATTGACATAAAAGTGTTCTTTCTGTTGTTTTGCAGTCTGTTCTTGCTTCATCAATTCATCTAATTTTGTGTAATTAGTGTTCAGATCAACACAATGTGTGCATGGGATGGCACCACCTTCATGAGGGCATCGAGCCTGGCAATGACTAGCAAATATGAAACCACAAGTTAAATGGCCACAGGGTGGAACATGGCCATTAACATAGGGGTGCTGCCCATGAAGTAAGGAGTGTCTAACACATTTGTGTGTGTTATCTTCAAATAATATGGAGTTAACATATTGATGAGCAATCGGACATGCAAAGGAGCCCGTGGAGCGAGTCATGTGAGTAAATATCTCTTCATTCATGTAATGGGGACTAGCATGTCGATTACCAGAACTCAAACTACAGAGATTAGATAACCCTGCTTCATTTCCAACTACCGTGGCAGTTTCTTGTCGAGACTGCAAGGAGCTTCCCGTTACAGAAGCAGCTCTCCCATTTCTTAAGACACAACAACAGTTCTCTACTGGTGTTCCAATTGCTCTTGGGGATGTTATTCCAGAAGGGCATGTAGAAGCATTGTCCCTTATTGGTTCAAGGTAATCATTATTGTCTAAACTATGATGTCCCAGGTGACTAGCAACACTTCCACTGGCGGATAAAGTAGCACCAGTACTGACTACATTATTTTGATCAGCTGGTGTCCCTGTAACACTACCTCCCACGCTTCCTCTTCCACTTCCACCAGTGTTCTGAATGAACTCCTGTAAAACATTGAAGAGTAGCTCAGCTCTTCGACACTTAAAGGCATATATGCCTGGTCCAGTAGGGCAACGTCGACCGCATTCAAAGGAAAACAACTCAGCATCAAATCCATATCTTCGTAAGCTTCGTAATGGCCACCGAATAATGCCTTTTCCATGCTGATGCAGTATTAAGTCAGACTCAGTAACTTCTATTTTTCCAGCATTCAGGTGATTTCCTCGATCATCAACATTCCACACCTATATGTTACAAAAACAAATCTTTATATGTATATACATAAAAACAAAAATCAAAATAATACAAACTAGTATAGAAAAAAACTAAAATTGTACAGTTGAAAAGAACATTAAACCATAAAGTCCAATAAAATTTAAAAGATACAACATTCAGTTATTATCACATCAAACAAAGGGATACTATTGCACCACAGATGAAATCAAATCAAAAATAGTTTACTGAACATTCTTCTTTTTGTATTTACATGTTTCATATGGACCACATTAATGTAAAAAAATCATTGTGTAAATTGAAAAATTAACAATGAACATATTTTTGAAAGTCACACTGAAACCAACAAAAATTAATTGAACACACAGAAAAAAAAGAAGTTTGACTTTAATTAAAATAACTGCAAGAGGGTGAAATTAAACAAAGTGATGTTGATGTGGTGTGCCTTAATAAAATTTGTTCAAATCTGGAATATATTTAAATTAATAGTACTAACACAACATTTGGCAAGTAGGAGATACAAAGAAGAACACAAACTGCAGAAGATTTGGTTGCAACACAAAATTGTGCAACATAATGTGCAAATTAAACATGAAATATTTAAAGCACATGTATAAATTGGTTAGTCAAAATTATGAGAACCCAATAATTTGATCCCCTCTACAAGGCTTCCTCCTTTTCTAAAGAGCAAGTTGAGAACAGAAAAGTGTACTTTAGATACTCTTTTAATCCTAAGTATTTGTTTTCCACTGACAGTATTCAGCATGTAATAATTAACTGGCAAATTTCAGAAGAATTATGTCACTGAATCATTAAGATATTTTCCATACAAATATCTTGTGGCTTTACTATATATATATATTGTTACGACAGTGGAAGTCACGAAAAACTGGAAGCTTGTGCGCTGGAGTTTCTAGAAGGATCATGACTGTTCCTGGCAACTGTAGTCTTTTCTAGGCACCCTCTATTTTAATATATAAGCCCAGCAAATAAAGCGGAGATGATAATTGCAGATAAATAGATATAGAGACAGATAATTGAGTCAAGCGAGCAGTAGGCACCGTAATAAAGTGTGTGAATTGCTGTGAATTATAGCATGTTTATAAAAGTAGTTAAATTGAAAGTGACTGTGGAAATTAAGTGTATTACAAAGTTTGTAACGAGAAAGAATAAACTAGTTTTAATTAAGAAAGGACTTGTATCGCTGAAGTTTCTCGGAGAGAATTTTTACGGGAAATTATCAAACAAGCAGATACGTAACAATATATATATATATATATATATATATATA
>NW_013666158.1:47248-64911 GCF_000517525.1 Limulus polyphemus
TATATATATATATATATATATATATATATATATTTATTTATTTATTACATCAGTATGATTGTAAATTTATAATAAACATTTTTAATGATGTAAAAAATATTTTTTCATGTCAAAGCACTGTAAATCAATGACAGGTTTCAAATGAGGAATTGAACTGTTTCATAGTTTCTTATATTATGGTTATGTTGATGTGTTTTCTGTCTACAATTTTAAGCTTAGCTATAATAAAGCTGGTTAAATCATAAATACCATTATGAGAATTAAAACTGAAAGTTCTAGTAATATCAAAAGTAACTGATCTATTCTTATATGTAATGAATTCAGTATTCTGAATATAATTTACACCACACTGCTGACATCTTTATACAAACATTTGACCATGTCCACAATATCTATCTTATTTATGAAAGGATTATTATTGTAACATAAAATCAATTTTCAGTGTTTAGGTTATCTGTGAGCTGGTATTATTTTGAACTTGCTGAAAACATTCTTCAAATGTTAGGACCGATACTAACAACTATAGAACTATACATGTAAGTCATGGTAATGGGTTTCATATTTTGTGATTTCTGATTTCAAGAGCTAAATGTTTTTGTTTAAAAAAACTGTTATTTATGAGACCATCTGGATAATTCCTGTCTCAAGGAAAATATTGTAATTAATAGAATCTGAATTCGCATTTATAGTTATTATTCACAATTTGAATGATCCTTTTCGCTAAGTTAAAGGAAAATTTCTTTTTATGTCTATGATGTACACTATAATTTTTAATAATTCAATTATCTAAAATCTGGCAGTTAAACTAAGCAACAAGGAACTTAGTGCACACTATAAGCTAAAGACTGAAAGAATTGCATTTTTCAGACACAATGTATTTATCAGAAATTTTAATTTAAGAATACTTTATCGCAGAAAAAGTGAGAAATTAAATGAAAGTTCACAACTTGTTTTTGAAATTTCATCTACTTACACATATAAGCTATTAAGATGGCTTTAATTGACTGGGATAAGTCTGACACTGATGGTATCAGACCAAGAATTATACTATTTGGACCATTAATACTTTTTGAAAATAATACTGGATTAATAGATGTTTCACTTCAAACAGTTCTCAGTTGGTTCTAGTTTGTTACATATATGTTGTAATTAATATCGGTATTCACAAAAATATGTGGTTGTTCACGAGAGACTGTAACAGAAGTTTAGCTCTTTGACCTGCAAAGAATTTCTAAAAAAAAAGCAACATTTAAAGTGTACAATAATTTTTTTTTTTTTGGGCTGACAGCCAACAATAAAAGACAACGTTTCAGTAGCTTTACACTATCATCATCAGGAGTAAAAATTTACACGATAAGTGGGTAGTTTTATAAAGAAAAGGTTTAATCTATGAGGGTGGTATCATTACTGTAAATAACAATAAATATTTCTTTCCAAAGCTACACATTATCACCAACTAACCTTTCCTCTCCATTTAGTAAAGAACTATTTATTTTACAGCACAAAATTTCTATTGATTCTTTAATATTCAATTCACTTTGAGTATTAGGTTAATTTAAAATGGTATGAAACAATAATTTTAGCTGAACCTAATACTCAAAGTGAATTAAATATTATAGAATCAGTAAAAATATTGTGCTGTAAAATGGTTAGTTGATGATAATGCAGTTTTGAAAAGAAATTTTTATTCTTATGTATAATACTCATATCACCCTCACAGATTACAATGAGTTAAGCCTTTTCCTTATAAACTACTCTTTTGTCATATAGGTATTTACTCCTGATGGTGATAGTGTAAAGCTACCAAAACATGTTGTCTTTTATTGTTGGCTGTCAGTCAAATAAAAATATTTTATTGTGCATATTAAACGTTGATTTTGTTTTTTATTTTAAAATTTATTGCACAAGATGTCATCATTGAATTGTTCAAAGTATTTCTAATTTACTTTCTTACACCTTTCATACCATTAGGATCCTATATTTTCCACTGTCTGTATAATATGTGTTTTAACATTCCTGAAGGCTTGAGCTTATAACTTTTTAGAACATGATTTTCTACTGAATTACAAGTAGAAGTTTCATATTACACACTTTAATATGTCTACAGGTATTCTGCATTTACACTTATCACATATTCTACTTATTGAATTTAATCTTTACACTTTATCCTCACACGAAACGGTTTTAAATTTAGATAATAATGGGTCAACAAGAAAAATGGGCAAATTAGTTATAAAACCAAATCAATAAATAACTGTCCTAACGTAAAAAAATAAAAGCGGGTTTGGAGTTAAAGAATCAAAATGTAATAATTGCAAAATAAAATCACTGAGAAGATTACTGTCCACATATTCTGGTACCCTAGATCTTAGATTGTCTAGCAAAAAGCAGAACAAACAAAAATTAAACACAAGTATCAAAACTTACACTAAATATGTCTCTTCTGTCATCTAGACTTGCCCTAGATGACACACATCCCATGGTGACGTTCTACTGACATGCTGATATCTGGAGAAGTGGAATAAAAACATTATATTAGAAACACATATTTACAAACATTAAACATGCTTTCAACAAATAACTAATAAAGAATTTTTCAGTTCTTTAATCACTACTGCAGAAATAAAATGATAATGTAAGTCATATTTTAAAAATAAACAGTTACAAATTACTTAAAATTGCAACTATCAGATTTTATCAGTTTAGAGTGATATAACGATTTACTGTATGTAAAATAGACAATTATCACATTCATTAGTTTTTGTCAAGTAATTAAACCCTACTTTTAAAGTAATCTTTCAAGATACATCAGTAGCTTAACTAAGCATTTCGTATTTCTTGAGCACCAGGTGGAACATAATGGACCTTAGGTTAAGTAACTCTTTGGTTCGTATACTTTATCTTCAATGTTTTAATAAATTGTTTAAGAAGTGCAATAGATTCTGATAAAACTTTCCTTCAGTTGTTGATTTTTTTAATTCTATACATCCTCAGGTAAAACATAAGGCAATTTAATTGCAAATCTGCTCTGCATGTCCAGACAGATATGAATATTTTCTAATCCAAGCTATTTTCCTTTCCTGCATCCTAAATGGTTATAAAACATGGTATGTTAACTGTGAGTGATTGTCTTTTGAATGAACCAACACAGATCACGTGCAAAAACTGAATTCACTACACATTCCTGGCCCAAGCATTTTTAACTTGGTCTTTCTATGTTTACAAAGAGGAAATGTGCAAAATTAAATTTTCTTAAAAGTGATTGGTCTGTTGTTTTTTTATCAATGTTTAAAAATGCTAATAACAAAGCAGATCAACTGTACCGCAAATTGTTGATCAACATGGCTACAGTGCAGTGTTAGTATGGCTATTTCAAAATATCTAGACAAGAGACACTGAGGAATTCTTTTTCAAGTTCATATTCAAGGGAGTGATGTGGAGGAACAAAGAATCAATACAGAAGAAACTGTTCAAGACTCACTTTTACTCATATTTATATATTTAATGAGAAATACAGAAGATATATAATTTCTGCATTTTTGTAAAACAATAAATAAATTATAAACAAGCAAAGTTTAAGTTTTAGTAATGTTGTTTTCTTCAAAGAACTGAATGTCCACAGTAACATTAAAATTATGGTGTGTTATAAAAAAGAACAAACAAAAACTTTGAAAAACATGAATGAGCAGACATAGTGATTTGTTTTTAAATCATATGACTTGTGTTTCGATCTACGTGTACTTTAGTACAAATGAATGTGGTATGTCAGAAGTCATGATATATTGTGAAGAAAAATTTCAAGGCTTTTTTGAATAGTCAAAATGATACAGAGTACTCTTATAAATGACTTGTTTACATATTACTTTCTTTAGTAAATTGACAAAAACCTAGTCCCAATTGTGTGAAAAAATCAGGGAGTGTTTTGATTCATTGCAATAAAAATTAGTGTTTTGCTAATATTAGGTTATTTTTTCCAGTACTCTTATCAATATATAAAGATAAGTATTTTGTAGGCTATTCATTGTCAGTTTCAAACAAGTCCAGAAATATAGATAAACTTACTTGTATAATTAATTCATTCTTCTACAGAGTACTGAAACAAAGTTCATATAAATATAACGGTGTATTTATGCTAATCTCTACTAAACATTTCAGGTTTCTGCTCTGTTAGCACTACTTAACTTTTAATTAAGTAAACAGAGCTAATCTACAACTAGTACCAGCTCAATGCATAACAAAATGATTAAATTTAATCAGTAAATGTACTACTTAATAATAAAGAATACAATATTTGTGTGATACGCTATAGATGACACAGATTTATAACAAAAATTGAGATAAACATAAGTGGAGAGTGAAATAAAATGGCAAAATTCTAATATTTTGAGCCATTCATTTGTCAAGTGCATCATAATATTTGATATTTTAATTAGCTTCTAATTAAAGGTTAATGAAGTTAGTAAAACATATATCTATATCATGTTACATACACAAATATTAAAAAAAAACATGTCTGAAACTGTTGCATAATTACGTATTAGTTGGTTCATAAATGGATCACTAATTAACCAATATAATAAATCTACTTTTGCTCAGTGTTCTAAAATATTATAAATGGTTCAAAAGAGTCAAAATAAAAATAAATTACACATCCTATACAAAATTTGAATAAGAAAAACAAAATATTTAACCAAATATTAAATATTATTATTGTCAGATTCAATGAAGAGTATATTTCAAGTGATTTTCAGCAAACATCTCATTTGCACTGGCCAATAGTTAAAACTTTTCAGACTGGAATCTTACAATAAGATTGTTCAGAAAACTTATGAAAAGAAATATCAGACAACATTTAGATAAATTATGATATCTGTGGTCTACTTACTTTTTAAACAACTTTCTGGAATCAAGCGCTTTTTTAAGTTATAATCCAAATTCCTACAGATAAATCTTAGAACCAGTACAAGGTGTCTTTCTTTTTTTATATAAAAATAAAACTCCCAATTTATGTATAAAAATTAGACACAAGACAAAACATATCATTAAGTCTTTTACACCTGATGTAACTATAAAATATATGTGCAATAAAAGCTGCTAAGAGATAATGCAAAGTTGGTCAAAAACTGAAAACATGCTATTAGAAATTGTATTATGGTTATGATTCACAGTAGTTTAACACAAACATATCCTGCTGGAACTATGTTTGAAAACCCATTAATTTTCATTTGAATAAGTTGACACAGTTACTTAATACACTCATTTCATTAAAAAGATTATTTCAAAAATCAAACATATCAGTGCCCTAGGCTAGTTTACTGTTTTTAAACTGTTATAAATTACTATTAAGCCAAAAGTGCATTTGCAAAAAAAAAAAACAGAACAAAATATAAAATACCAGTAGTAATAAAATCAAATTTAGAGTTTTACAGCTTGGCATTCTCATGTAGTTTTACTCATTCCTCAAAATTTAGCTATTTTCTAGGAATTTATGACAACTGTCATCTAATCACATATTTATATGGAAATTTAAAAAGTCATTCTTCACACAAACGTTGATACCAGCTAAGCAGAGGCTATTAACAGTATGTCTGTAAAATGTGATCAATCACAGTTTGCTTGTAAAGACAGTTAAATTCTTCAGACTGAAAACTTATGATAAGTGTTCAGAATACTGCACTAAAAAGAAGACAAGTAAATTATATTGTCAATACAGCCTCTAACTGTAACTAAATAGTATGTTAATTATATTAAAAAAGTATTTATATAAAGGCACTACAAATATAATCAGGGATCGAAATATTACATTCCTGCATTCCTGAGGAATTTAACTTTGCTTGAGGAATTTTATCTTTTCAGTTGGCTTTCCCCATCGGGAATGCACAGTCCATCCGTATTCCTTTAGTTACGACCAATGAACGTGAATATATTGCATGGATTAAATAAAAAAAAAATTCATGAAGAAATGCAAATTTACATGAGGGAAGGTAATCTTCCCAATAGCTTTCCCTCGAGTGAATGTAATTTTACTGTATTATTTCTATCCCTGATAATCAGTGAACACTTTTCAGAACACTCATTTACACAGTACAGGGTGAACAAATTAAACTTATCTTTTACAAACCGTGTGCTCTATATCCAGTGTGCTATAATAATGCTGGTTTACCATGAACTTTCATAATCTAACCACTCTACAAAACTACAGATGTTTTTCCAGTTTGCTTAATTGTAAAGTTTAAATGTATATACATATATATGGAAAATTACAATGTTAACTATCAATTCTCTTTTTATTTCTTAAACACCTAAGTACACGTATTGTTACAATATGAAAATCTTCTTCAGCAAACTTTAAACTAAAAGCAGAAAAATCTAATCTTTAAAGCTACTAGTTGACACAAACCTTCTACCAAGTTTTTAAAATTTGAGCATCTTTCTAACAAATAATATGAACTAAATGAAGAAAAATTAGCACTTTCACAAAACCTCAACTGTTTAAATACCACAGTGAATAAGTTAGGATACAAGATAAATTATTTTCAGCAAACTCTTCTTAACTACACTTTGTGAACAGTTCTTGAATAAGCACAGTTCAACATGAATACCAAACATGCTCGAGACTTGGAGATTTTTGAGAGCCTCTATAAATCCAAAGTTAGGAAAAAAATTAATTTGGCAGATTAAATACACTCAGGAACATCGAGAGCCAGCACAGGCCCTGGGGCAAACATCCTCGCCAGTCCCCTTTCTCTCTCTCTCTCTTTTAACATTTTCAAGAATTTATTAAAAAGAAGATCCTAAATTATGACAGCAACATGTTCATAAACCAGACAAAATAATATCAGCAGCCATTTTTATCTCACCGTATAAGCGTAAAAACGTTAATAAAGTAACAACAAATATCTATTAAATCTATAAAGTAACAGATACATATTAATTATTACTCAAATTATCATTTCAGTCGTTCTTAATGTATCAAGCATCTATATGCAAATAAAAGCCAAAAAACTATGGTTTTATCATTAAATGAAGATATAGCCTAAAGATGCTTTGCGGGCTTTACAGCATAACTAGGTTTCAATCGCCCGGGCCCCTGGGCAGTTGCCCCCACTCACTCACCCCTATTGGTGGGCCTGAATACACTGCTAAGAAACTTCTGTATAACAAAGTAAAATACATACATCTTAAAAACAGTTACTTCTTTTTTCTGGATAACTCCATATCAACCCCATGTTGGTAAGGTCTCTTTATGTTTATGTACCATGGGTACAACACTTAAAAAAAGTTTTGTTCATTTGATGTATTATAGAATATTCCTATAAATGAAACCTTGCCATTTTACACATTTTGAGGGATTAGTGTCCTTACATAGCTAAGTACTGGAAATATGGCTTGATAAAGAATTCCTAGCTTCCGTAGCATTCTACCATGGTTTTAAGCCAACATTTCATTTCAAAATTCCTTTCACCAAAGCTATCGCTAATATAGTCCTTCACTATAACTATACAATAAGATAAACATATACAGAAGTTATATATTTTAAATATAAACCAAACTAAACAAAAATTCCTCATATCACTTTCTCTTTTTAGTTTTTGTACCAACATACACTTATAATTCTTAAATAATAGTGCATATTTTTTTTTTCTGTTATCAATTATACTGATGCAGTACTATTTCACATCGGTCATAACACTTATCTTAATTAGCATTATTATGTACATTTTAATTCAAATACAAAGTGTTTTCATATTAGTGGAAAGCATTTCTATTTGGCAAAAATTAGAAATGCTTTAGTTTAGAGCAATATTTTTCATTTTCATAGCAGTCTATGGATGATATTCATAATGAATTAGTTAAAGAATCTTGCGAATGTGTTAATAACTAAACATAATTTTTAAGTGGCATTTATTCCTCAGTGTTCTCAAGTATCGTTTGTTCAGTACTTGAGGTCAAGAGAAACAACTCTTTGGCGCCAGCATTATAATCACGTGAAGAGTTGCCAATGGCAACACAAAAACACGTTCGTGTAAAGCTAACAATACAATTCTATTAGTCGTCTCACTGTAACTATAAATTTTTAAAAAATAAATTAATATTTAAAAGTTGTGTACTTTAAACATAACTCTAAGAAGAAAAGTTAACTTTACCGCACTATACAAATATTCTCGTAACAAGAACAATGTACAAGATCGAATGAGTGTTAACCGCCAAATTAAAAATAAAATAATAATAAACGGGTTTTTGACGTGACGGCTATATCTACATAACACGAATAAACGTAGCGTTACGGAAATGTACTAATAAAATGAGAAAAAGTATTACATATAAATATTTTATTGGCTCAAATGCAAGTTTTCAAACTGAATGAAAGTTCCATAACCCACCGAAACACAACAGTTTCATTATTTAGTGTACTAGCCGCGACCCGAAAAACATTTGCTGTAGTCTACACGCCCTTCGTTTCAATATTTCATCATTTTTACACGCACGCCATTTCTTGCAGGCATTATACGTGTTAGATCGATAAATCCTGGTCTATTTGAAAAACTTTTACGTAGTCAGACAAACAAATTTACGTAGATGTAACTTTATTCAATAAAACTACACGTATGTAATAAAACAACACGTAAAGTAAACAATAAAGTAAAGGTATGTATAATAATATACATAATATGACACAATTATGAGCGTTCAGTTTATTACACAGTTCTAGAAGTTGAAACAAAGCAACTCACAAAAACGAAGAATAAAAACACGTAGTAAACAAAAAAAATTATCTAAAAGGTGTGTAATGGCAGTTTATGAAACGAACTGAAACTAAATAATTGGAAAGTAAAGTAAATGTAGTTGTAATTAAGGCAAACGTAGCTGATATGCAGAAACGTCTGAATTCGTGTTCACAAAATGATAAGCAGATGGCTTTGAACGAACTGCACATACGTATTATAGACCTAAATAGAAATTACATTTATTGTAATGTTAATTTTTTTAAGAAATTACACGCGGGTTAAGTGTTGTGTGAAATACTTTGCAATTAAAAACTAAAACTGAAATGGAAGCCAGTCGTCACGTGATGACAACGACATTGTGCCATCGAGTACCATACACTCGTTGCATTTAAACGTTTGACTACGCGAGTAAAGTGATTGTGAATTGAAAAGCCAATATGCAATCCGCACTCCTCGGACAAAGACCTAACAATGTGAGATTTGTAGTGTTTGATCGAGAAATTTGTGAAAAAGTTCGGGACAGTCAAATGAAAGCGTATTATTTAATTATATACATTTACTCTGATTATTCGCCATATACATTAAGGCCAAGTTCAAAAGCAATATGAGTAACACTAAAATTCCGGCTTTGTATACGATACATAAGGAACTTGCATCATACAGTCACTAAAAGATTTGTACCGATTTCTGTTCTTTTAGGGTAAAAATGCAATATTTCTGAAACGCACAAACAAATGATTTTTATAAATATATATTGGCGAAGCGTCAAAAAATAATGCGGGATGTTTGGCTTGTTAAGACCGAACATGAACAGTGGCTTTAAATTTTGTAATTTCTTCTTACAATTTTTCGGCTGGTACTATCTTGTAATAAAATTTTGAAATAATTTGTATGGGATTCTTTCGACTAGTGGACTATTGTTCTACTAACAGTCGTACACAGAATATTATAATTCTAGTGTTAACGCTTTATAAGACAACACGTCGATTGAACAGAAGATTTACACGTAGTTTAAATAAAATACAAAATGAATATATTTAACCTTATATATACAATTATACGCTATTATACAGTTCCGACTGCCTTTGTTCTAATAACGTCATCCGTAATAAACACTTTTTTGATTTGATTAATTAAGCTGGAAGATTTAAAAAATATATATTTATTATAATTTGAAAGGATACTGACTGAGTACATTTCAAAATCAATTTTATTGCGTTTAGAAGATACGGTCATAGTAGTCCAGGAAACATCTGTATTGCCCAATACAGTTACACTTTAATCGCCCAAAGCTGGCAATGTGTTATAAACCAATAGGCCTAAAATTTGTTATAAATATTACGTTAATTACATAATTTTATCTTCCACATCCCTCTCAATTGGTCCACTACGAATGTCAAATCAGAGGCGCGTAAAAATAGCATTTCAGATCTTTTCTTTCTTCCACAAATCACTATCAAAGAAGTCTTTCGGTCCTTAACTGAATTGTTCAGTGTAAATATTTTTGCACTTTTCTGCTTATGAATCTACAATGGATATACTAAGAGGAAGATGCATAAAAACACTGTAGTTAACGTGATTTTTACCACAAATGCTTAACAATGTTATCGCCAATTACAGTTACTACATGTGGAATAACTCATATTATTAGTTTGTGTTAATTCTGTATAACTTTCAAAGTATCTAATAAGTCACTTAATTCTATTTATCTTACCACATCTTTATTTTTATACAACAATACTTATTTTGAACCGCATATCCACATCTGATAGACTAGTACAAAGCAAAGTAATGGTTATAAATTATGTGAAACAAAAGTTAAGAATTCTGTAATATCCGATAACAATGCTTTCCTTATATTTAATTGTAAAAAAAACGCCCATAAAAACTGCAAAATACAAAATGTAAAACGTATGTATCCCCCTCCCCATGGATCCAACAAACCTTCATGCCAAATTTGGTGAAGATCCATCCACAGGAGGTGAGGTACTGACAAAACCACAAAAACAACCATAAAAACCGCAAAACTGAAAATCTGTATGTACCCCCCGCATGGGCCTAATGAACCTCCACACCAATTTTGGTGAAGATCAATCTACACCTTGCGAAGTAGTTACATGGACATACAATAAACAGTATTGTAATACTGATATAGATGCGTTACTTCTTAGGTAATTTCATTTTCAACGATTTTGCTAAGCTGTGTGAAAAGAAATTCAGCACAAATATCTGAAACAACAGTTTCTCCATTTATCGCCATCATAATTATGATCTGTTAACTTGGGTACATTCAACCAGTATGTTCGACATAGGGTCTAGTGACAGGGCTGGACAAACATCTCGAGACCAAACAATGATGTGTCACTCGGCTTGAGTATAGAGATAAAAGCAGATTCAAAGAACAAAAACGCCATAAGCAGACTGGGTAAAAATATTATCAGAACAATGAATACAGGCGATGATGTTAATTGAAATACAGTTATTACAAACTAGCTGCATTGATCGATATAATGTTTATTCGCTTCACAGTCAAAATTACCATAATTTATACCCTGAATTAAAATACGTACCATTTAAAAAAGGATAAGTCTATAAGATACAAATTAAATATTATTTACTTATGAATGAAAAAAATGTCATTCCAACAAAATATTTTTTTTATTGAAGAATGTTTTATATTTCTGACTGCCTCATTACAATAATCTTTTAAATTCGTAATTCTTTTTTTTGTTTGTTTGTGTAACATACTGCGTTTTAGTATCTTTACTGTGGACTAGTTTAACTTGAAAATAAAATCGCATCTAATTATAATACACTAAAAAACAGAATATATATCTCAAGCTACACAACTATACACATAGTTATGATTCTCAAAAAGTACTAGTTTTGAAAAATGCAAACGAACCAAAATTTAAATTGCGATGATAATCAGTAATACGAAAAAAATATATAAAGGAAATAAAGCGAAATTACTTTGACAAACTAAATACTGTATCACATCACAACTGAGCGTTTCAAGCGTTGCCGTTTATTTAAATCCAAACTTAATTGGCTGGGCCTTCCTCTGCGTTTTGGATTTCATCGATCTCTTTCCGAGAACACCCGACTTTCTTTCAAATTTGCACTTCTACCTATCTCGTCTGCAGGCTGACAGTACAAATTCAGTGAGAAGTAAGGAAATTAACTGGCACGCGAAACTACTCAAACAATAAACATTATAAATAAATTTAATTATAATAAATATCAACGTATATACACAACTTCAAATTAGAATCGGGGTCAAAACTAGAAATAGTTAAATAACTATTCACAAAAATAAACATTTAATTACTTTAAAAATCTTAAATGATATTTGCACTCCAAGTATTTTTTTTTGTGATATTGCGAATATATATAAACAATATCAGATTAAATGTTTTACTCTAGTAAAAAATTTTAACTACTTACGGGTCATTAGGGTTAATGATTTTTAATTACTAACGATGCTATCTATATAAATGCACGCTAAAACCAGTTATAATACACACAGTTACGACAGAGACGTAACAACGCTTTACGCTACATTATTCCTTAACTGACTTAAATAAAATACTCTAGTAAATATTATAACAGTCTATGTTCATATTTCTCTTTTATAAATTTAAACTTCAAAATAAATCCCAATAAAAAACGGCGTGGGTATGCAGTAATCGCGTATCCACTCTCCATAAAAGAACAGTTAAAAAACAGTAAGTTAATATTTTTCTTGCCTTCATTACACGGCCTACAACCACCGTATTGAGGTCGCTAAATCCTAATCAAATACCTTAATTAATACAGTATTTCTAGCTCCCAAAGTTGAAACTTGTGGATGATTATTGTATCGTATGACTGAAACTTTTGGGTATTGTTCCTTAACTAAGCAACCCGTGTATAATTCTGCATGTTAATTTACCTACGTTAATATTCTAAAACAACAATTAAACAACCTGTGTTTGTGGCAAACAATAGCTACAGGAAAGTAACAGTTGTAGGAGATATTCAGTAATAAGATATTATATCGAACAATATAAACTAATAGTAAGTCATATATAGTTTATTTTGTTACACTCACAACATAAAGAATTTTTTGCTTTATACGATTAAAAATAAATAACACATGAAAAATTGTATTTCTAATCCAAAACCTTTCAGATTGTATATAGAAACTGATTAAATAAAAATTAATTTTAAAAAATCTTAAGTCTTAACTAATAAATAATAAACCTAAAAATTCAAATTCACAAATTAGTAACTTGCCTCATTAATTTTATTTTTAATTTACAATTAATAAAGATTAATGTGATTATAATATTATGTACCTAATACTATACATACATGATGTAGGATTGTTTAAATTTTGTTCATGCTACCAAAACCTGCTTTTGTAAATGGTTTGGTACACCAATCTTCAATAAAAAAGAAAAAGAAAAAAGATTTCAGACCAATCAAAAGTGGAAGAGTCAAAGGTGAAATTTATTGTATTTTGCTAACAACAAAAACATCCATGAAGAATTACAGTAAAATGTATAAATGTATCATTTTAGATAGACAATTCCCATAACTATTCACATTGTTTACACGTCTTTTTTAACAAGAACCTTGAAGGATACAATAATTCAGTTTTCCTGATATCTTGCATTACTAGCTTTTGATTACATTTTGTATTATGCAGTTCATACTGATTTTGACTTTAAAGTACTGAAAAACCTACAAAATTTACAGAAAAACAACTGAAGATTATAAGATGACTTTACAATTATCAAAAAATGAAATACTCACAAATTAACTCATCAGGATTACTCATCTTTTTTTTCATGAATTGCTACAAGAAATCACACATGATCAAAATTTAGGTGACTTAAAGCATAAGAATAAACCACAGGTGTAAAACAAACTGCACGATTAGTGTCTGTAATCATGATTATTAAAGAATTCTGAAAATGATGCACTGATATAGCAGTTGCAAAGTGGGCTGCTTATTTGTTGATGTCATGTAGCATTTCCATGACTCATTCACTTGAAAATGCTTTTAAGTTCTGAAAGGTTGACATTCATAATATTCTCTTGAAAAAAAAACTTGTTTATTTAAATAACAGCTAACACATTCTTGAAAACTTGCCAATCTAGAACAACATACAAATTTATACAATGGTTTTTATACAAGTTGATGAATAGTCAATGCATATCTCATCTGAAACTCACAAGTATGTTTAAATACCTTACCCCTGTATGTGTATATGGAAACTTAAAATGCAATGATCAGCTTCTATATATCAATCAAAATCTATATTAGTAGCTTGCATAAAAAACTTGTCCTTCTGACTGACTAGATTCTAATATCTCTAATGAAAACTTGCAGTTTTTTTTTTTTGATACTGCAAATGTTGTGTAGTTCTAAAGCTCTGTATGACAAATTAATGAACTTAAAATGCTTATTGTTTTATAATAATATACATATATCAAAGAATGTAAAACAATGGTAAAAACAATCAGATATAACTATTCAATCATGTAAAGGTAAGATGGTTCAGATCACTAGCCTCATATACCATTTGGATATACATGTAGTTTGCCACTCTTCCATCTAAAGGAAAACGGAAGAAATTTTGTTTTTGTTTTAGAATCTTATCACAATTTTGTTAATACATATTTCATTACTTCTACACTATCACTATATGTATGATTAAAAGAAAATAATATTGTAATATCGAAACACACTAGCACCTACATAAATCTGTACTTGTAGTCTAATGGGTCAGAAATTTGGAGCTTTAAACCATTCAGAGTTCTTCGTTAATAAAATAAAAAATTCTTTATGACTGTTTGGTTTTTGTTAAGTGCAAAGCTACATAACTGGCTATGGTTCTTTCTACCAGTCAGTAACTTTATTGATACAGTCTTCAAATTAATGTAAAAATAGAACAAGTAATGTAGTAAATAACCACTCAGCCTGTTGAAGTTAATATATATATATATCAGTGCTCTCTGTGTAATGTGTCAACCTAAACCACTATCTAGGTTTACAAGTGATTTTTTTGTAAGCTGTATTACAAAAAAAACGAGTATTAAAGATTCTTTGCTAAGCCTTTATTACCCTCATTTTGGTAAATCAGTCTACTTCACTTGCTATGTATCACGATTGGTTTTGAAGGTATAATCATATTTTAAAGTTGAATATATCAGCATTACAATTATGCAGTTACTAGAACATAATTTGTAGAAAGTGTTCAAAAACCTGTTAGCTCATAGATAAATTGTATGATCTCTCTGTAAGAAACTTTTATGTTTAGGTCCTGAAAGTGAAGTTTTAAAACTAGCATCTGTGATTTCATTACAGCAATGGCTGAACCAAAACAATTTGAAAATTTCTACAACAATATAATTTCAGTTTGTATTGGTAAATAATAATAATGTATTTGTGCTTATAAAATATGTTAATGTTATGAGAATACAAGGTTAGAGTGAATCGGATACAAGGATAATTAACGGGCTGCAAAACACTATTGTTTATTTAAGGCATTATGAATAAACCTTCAAAACATTCCCCTTGCAGTTTTCTCATTTCTTTGGAGTCACTAACCATTACATTGGTAAGCATCGAGTATTGGAGAGTGGGGGCATTGAAGAAAGTTTTTAATTGTTCCGTCAATTCACAAGGCTTTAATAAGTGGAGAAACAGTTGTACAACTACACACAAGTTAACCAGTTAGTTGACAAATCATAAGCCTTTACTTCAGTGGTATGATTTTAATGTTTGTAGGAGGAAAACTGTTTGGAAACATTTCTGAATTATCATTGTATTTATAAAAACATTAAAATCAGCTTTTAGGCAACGACAAAACATCTAATAACTACCTCATGGCTAGAATTTAGATGACAATATGAATTTGTTAAAAAATCACTTATTATACCATTATTATATTTCCTATTGCATAAAACTACTAAGAATTTCAATAAAGAAATAGTAAAATTTAAGAAATATTAAAAGGTTTTTCAATAGCCAAAATATTTTAAACCAGTTTTTTTTTTTTAAACAAAGCTCATAATTTAGAAAATGTATAACTTATTATGAACATACCAACATAACTATGAAATTTCAGAACGTACATTTCACATACTAACCCTATCAACTATGAGGACATTTAAACTTTTTGTTGGTAACGTCCAATGACTATGGTAAGAGCTCTTTCTAACCCTTTAATTATTAAATCAACTCAGTCTAGACTACAGAATAAATCAATGTTATGTCATAACCCTTCATGTAAACAACATTTCATTTTTACTGAAAAAATAAATTAACTTAATGTATAAAGACAACCCTTTTCTTCCCTAACCCACGCACCCCCTGAGAAAAGTGAAACTTTGAACACACCCTTCACTTTTCCAGAAAACACCGATTCCTTTTTAAACTTGTAAAGTGCTGACCTCCACCTACTTTGATGACAACTCATTCCAACTGTCTTAACTGGGGCCTAACCTGTCTTTTCAGAATCTAGCGCTGCTGAGGTACTACAGAATACCTTGGGTCAACTGTTAAGTTAGACAAATATTTGGCAAATGAACTTTAATTATAGTAAATTAATGGTAATGCATTTGGATTATAATTTGGACCACATGTTTAATATAGATAAAAAGTCATTTATTAGCATGACTGAAGAAATGATCTTAGCATAATGGTGGTGAAGTTGTTCAAGTCATCGAGACAATGCTATTTTGCTAATAGTGAAGCTAATAGAATTATAAAGTTAAAAAGTAGTTATTGTCTCTTTACGAATCCCAATTTAGGCCTCACTTGAGGGAAATGGTAAGATAAAGACCTCTGATTTGTCTGCTTAGAAATACCCAAGAATCATCAGCAAACCTTAGTAATTTACTAATTACTCCCATATCAATATTATTAATGTAAATAAGAAAAGCAAAAGATCAATCACTGACCCCTGAGCACTCTATTAATAACAAGGGTCCAGTTTGACTGGGCTCCCATTAATAACAAGGGTCCAGCTTGACTGGGCTCCCATTAATAACAAGGGTCCAATTTGACTGGGCTCCCATTAATAACAAGGGTCCAGTTTGACTGGGCTCCCATTAATAATAAAGGTCCAGTTTGACTGGGCTCCAATTAATAACAAATTTCTGCTTCTCTCATCCAATCCTTCTGCAGTCAAATTAATTAGTCCTTCCCCAACCACTACTGATTTGATTTTCTTTGCTACTCTTTTTGAAATGTAAGTAAATTTAATTCACACCCTTTCCATCATTCAGAAAATGAGTAATATCCTAAAAACAATTAACAAATTCGTAAGGCAAACTTTTTCTTTGGTGATTCTATGTTGGCTTCCTTTTACGATATCATATTTCATTAAATGATTTTGTAAAGATTCTTTTTTCAGGCTCTAGTATCTTATACGCAACAGAAATAAGACTAGTAGCCTACAATTTCCAGACCAATGAAAGAAATAGAGGCTCACGTACCATCTGGGAAAAAAAACCTCCTCTGACACTTTATTTTTAATCTCAATCATTTTATTTACCTTCAAGGGATTAAAATTTACATGATGCAGGTCAATTCCAATATTTCCTAAAACATTTTATGGGTCAGAAATAATGCTAACATCTTCTCGTTTAAAAATAGATGAGAACATTTAAAAAAGTCAGCCATCTCATGCTATCAGCATCCTCAATGGGCCCAATTCCCATATTAACATTTTTCTCACCTTTAACACACTTATAACAATTTTGGCTGTTAGTTTTAAGAAAAATAAGTTTCATTGGACAAATCTGGGGGTGCTACTATAGCGTGAGGTCTACCGCCATATGTCGCCTATATCATGAGGTCTACCGCTGCATTATCCATCCCTCATGGATATCACACATTTCCATACATTTATTTTAGCGTATAAACACTTAATTTGA
>NW_013666158.1:65675-75068 GCF_000517525.1 Limulus polyphemus
ATAACAGTTCCATTAGACAAATCTGGGTCAGTCTTTCCAAAACTTGAAGTTTCAAGTTCACTCTATTAGTGTACATCACATCATCAAGAAAATTACAACACAAAAATAACAGTTCCATTAGACAAATCTGGGTCAGTCTTTCCAAAACTTGAAGTTTCAAGTTCACTCTATTAGTGTACATCACATCATCAAGAAAATTACAACACAAAAATAACAGTTCCATTAGACAAATCTGGGTCAGTCTTTCCAAAACTTGAAGTTTCAAGTTCACTCTATTAGTGTACATCACATCATCAAGAAAATTACAACACAAAAATAACAGTTCCATTAGACAAATCTGGGTCAGTCTTTCCAAAACTTGACGTTTCATGTTCACTCTATTAGTGTACATCACATCATCGAGAAATTACAACACAAAAATAACAGTTTCATTGGACAAATCTGGTTCAGTCTTTCCAAAACTTAAACATTCAAGTCCTCCCCTAGCCTTATCAGTCCAGAAATATAAAACTTCCTACAGGTAGCTCATCCATTTAAATAACTTGAAGAACAAATTAAACTACCTTCATATATTCTTTATTCTAACAAATAGAAGAGTAATTTTTTTTTATTTAATTTTTCATGTATCTTGTATCACTTTGGTAGCCAATTTTTGCAGTTTTGCCAACATACTGATGAACGTTTTATAATTAAACCAAAACTGGGCGTCGCTCCTTATATATGGTCTAGCAAATTTTAAATCTTTCTCCTTCTTTTCAATATCTTGGCACAGAATATATGAACTCAAATTTATCTATCCCAAATGCATGTTATTACTCAGCTTAATATTAAAATACATTTTGAATGTTCTTGATGCATTAGTTAAGACTTCATTTGGAAAAGTGTGTAAAGTTTTGGACACTTTATTTAAGAAAGGATGTTGAATTGTTGGAGAGGGTTTATAGAAAGCTAACAAGATGACTTCAGGTTTGGAGGTGTTGTGATATACGGATATATTGAAATGTCTTGACAATATTTTTAGTGTATATTAAGAGTTGAGAGGACATTATTCAGGTTTTTAAAATTTTTTAGAGGCTTGGAATCCATAAATCTAGATATTTTTTGTAAAACTCGGCAGGCAATAAGACTAGATGACACAAGCTTAAAATATGGAAAACTTACATAAATTCAGTGAAGGCAGTGTTACTGTTCTAATAGGGTAGTCAGCCTAGAAAATAGTTTGCCTTCTGGTGTCATTAGCAGATGCAGGTGTGGTTCGAAGGGTTCGTAGAACCTCCCTAGAGAATTCATTGCATCATTTATTTTATAAAACTAAGGGCTATAGTTAGTAAAAAAAAAATTAGCAAGAATATTTTTTTGTTTCCTTCAGATAGTAAATATGGTATTGCATACTTCAAAATGCCAATTTCAAACATGTGTTTCTAGTATTCTTAGTTATAGTAATGCATACTGTAATTAGTCGAGCATGAAAAACTAGGCTATTTATGTAGTGGATCTGATTTTGTGATTATGATAAGGTGGTGCTGGTTGGAAAAAAAAAAAAAAGTGGGTATATTTCACTTAGTGTGCCTAGAAAAGAAGGGGAGGTTTGTATATTGTATTTTATGAGTAAAGTGATTTTCTGTTGTTTATATATATAATGAACATATTCAGAGCCTAAATTAATCAAAAATTGTTGTTTTCTATCATCTTGTGGGGATTATAAATGTGTAAAATGCACTTACAGTAATGTAGCTATGACCACTCCCCTAGATCCCTAGTTGGAACCTTACTTATCTCCTTCCATACCTGTTGCACTACCTTCCCCAGATATGCTAAAAAAAATCCTGTAGATTTCCTCTCAATAAGTTCCTGTATTTGCCACTGGGTGTGGTAGAAACTGAGATAAACTCCTTATGCAGAGGAGACTCAATAAGTACTTTAGCAATTAGGGTTGGATAGAAGGGTCTAGAAAATAATTCAGATAAGCCAAATGGTCCCTTGTTATACATTACAGATGAAATGTCCTCCCTCAAAACAATATTGGTTATTTCCACAAACTCTATACTAAAGAAATTAGTATTCAACCTGTTTAATTCTTGATTCACCATACAGGGTACGGTACTGTCCGACTCCAGCAGTTGAATGCAAGGTGTTGTATACGGTGCATGTCTCACACAAATTTTGTGCCCATTTAAAGTCAAAGGGTTAAACAATATTAACTCTATCTCCTACAAATTAGATCATATACAAATAGATACTATCTTCCTCAAGATCATTACAACCTAATTTATAATAATTAATTTATAACTATCAAAATGTTTTTCTTATCTATTATAGCAAGCTTATTTTATATTGCACGTTCATTATCATGAATCTATGCTAATCTGAACTAAAAATTAACCTGTTAATTAGTATAGCTAACTTCCTGTATTGCACTAACTAAATGTTACAATGCCTTATAACAAAAATGTATAATGATTACAATACAATGATTTATCAGTTGGTACCCTTGTTAATGGTATTTCTAGCTGTAATAACAGTGTTAACCAAAGGTGCACAGATGATGGGTCAAAGTGCACATGCTATGACCTTCTACAGAGTGCTATTTAGTATGATATTATGTACTTGATGTCACAATTATCAACCATTCATTTTACCCTACACTGTTGATTTAGTGACAGTTAATGGTACAGGGGAATAAATACCAGATATAATATATAGAGATACTGAAAAAACTGTAAGTATGGGTTTCAGAGGTTCTTGATTTTATGCAAATACAATATGCAAACTGTATGATGGACAAAAGTATTTTATTCTTCAAATGACCATCACCTTACTCTATGACTTGTCCGAATCAGACTGATGTCATCAATTCACAGACATATCTTGAGTACAAATACTTATGTAACACACCTGATTTTCTGTGCACAACAGAATTGTATATTTAACTAAAAGTTTGCCACATCTTGTGAATATACATATAGTAATGCTGAAATTATATTCAAAATTCCTTGTCCAATATGGGGCTAACCCTGTGCACATTTAATTAATATTTTGCTATGTAAAGTCACAGTACATAATTATTATAATCAAGTGAAATGTATTCAATGTTTTAATTTAGAACATAATATAATGATTGTATCAACAGCCTTGCAGACATTTTGGCCATCAAGGCATCTGAGAAACTTTCCTCATAGTTCTTTAATAACCTACCATTATCACATCAGGTGTTGCTTGTTACAGTCTTAATTACTCAGGCTTAGGGTCTTCTTAATATTTAAATTGGCGATTTTTTTAGGAAATCTTGTTAAGTTTCAGGCACAGAATTGAGAATCATTGTAGTTTGTACTTTCACTATATTTGTGCTTAACCAAGCTGTAACTAAAAAATTATAAATATTAGTATGCTATCTTATAGTAGTAGTGTTTAAAACGAAATAAATTATCAATAGTTTACCATTATGAGAGTATGAGTATGTAAAAAGGGAATAAACAATATGAAAATTCTTTCTTTCCAAGTTTCTTTTCTTTTTAGTTCGATAAAGGTCTTCACCTCGCCTGTCATAAAACTAAGTACTATAACTTATAAGTCTAGATTATAAATATTAAATTAATAGAAGGTTCTACAGTTCTTCATACATTTCAATTCCGAGAAAAAACAGAAGTGGAAAAAAAAATTGGTATAGTATATAATTATAAATAATATAGGCTAAAGCAAAGTAAAGGTCAAGTTAAAAATTTGAAAGTTTCCGCAGGTATTACATTTTATGTATCCGATTACTGCATACAGTAGATATGGTGTGGCCAAATAATCCCGTTGGTACTATGTAATTTGACTTGTACATTCATTAGATTCAACGTTTTTAAAACGAACTAATTCTAAATGTTTTTAAATAACTTAATCTTAATCGTAGCGATCAGGCTTAACTTAAAAGGCTATAGCATTATGACTTGTCGCAGAGGGCGGGGCACAACAAGACACTACCGATTCGAAGGTTAATGTAAAATAACGATTAAGAACTTTTAACAAGTGAATAACAATTTGGGTGTAGGAGAACAATTAAGAATATATTCAGGCACAATTTATTCTCTTAACACTTCCTATATATAGTTGTTTAATCACATCTTGCTATTTGTTTTAGTAGCAAATGCAATTATTTCCACTCACCAAACGACAATTCAACCACAACTGGTAGCCATCTTTTATCAGCATCATTTCATCCCCCATCCATCGTCGTGTAACCTTATTTACTTGCCAGAAAGATCATTCCTACTCCAAAGATAAGGGGTGAAGGGGGCGGGAAATTTTGTAAATAAGTAAATTTAATTATTGTACTTATACAACGAAGTTACAATGTACAAAATGCGAGCCATATATTCTTGTTCAGAATAATGGAACTATTTTAACTCTATGTTAGAGCACAAGTTATACTATTTAAGATTAATTAACCTAGTGCACTTTGTTCTTTGTTTTAATATCCAGTTTTTATGACAAAGCTACATCGGGCTATCTGCTGTGTCCACCGAGGGGAATCGAACTTCTAATTTTTAGCGTTGTAAATCAGTAGACTTACCGCTGTCCCACCTGGAGACATTTTACAATGAATTATTATTCTGTTCTAACACATCCTATTACAACGCTTATGTAAACAATCGTGAAAACTTATTATGAAAAATAGTTTTATGCAATTAAAGATGATTATAAATTTTTGTTACAAAATTAAATTTATTACAGTTTTATATATATATATATATATAGTGTGAAGATTGATAGTGCGAATTATGATCATAAAACACTTTAGAATAAGTTGGCTGTAGCACCATCTTGCAAGTATTTTGTTGTTACTGAAACTTCTGAAAAAAAAAAAAGAATTTGACATGGGTATTAGGGAGATGAAAGACTTATCTATTTGGGGATATTTAAGTGTGTACTTTTGTATGTGGTTATTCTTTAAGCTTTGCGAGTTAGATTATAGTTGTAACATATGATATAAAAATTTAGAAACAGTCTTGAACAAAAATATAACCCATACACAATTTTTGTATCTTTCGAGCACTTTCATCAGGGTGTTACATTGAAATATTTATAGATAAAAAAATAAACAAATAAATAAAGAGAAAAAATAGATAAATATCAGGAAAAGTTGATCTAAGCACAGTGAAGAACAATTGGGCGAAATAAATTACACTTAAAACTTTGGTTTGTACAAAGTGTTCGTTTCTTGGAAGCTTTTTAGATATATAGCAGCACTTTCCCGTAAACAACATAAAAAACTATCCGTAACAAAATATCTTCCAGTTTTCTAAAACGTTGAGAGTATGTCAGGTACCCAATTATAAAATACTATGGAAACATCGTTTATATATACCTTTATGCATTTTGTTCAAATGGTGAAAAAAAAAAGTGTTAAGAAAAATTATTGTGTTCTGGTTGGACGGAAAATTTGTATTTTACAGAATAGGTTAATGAATACTTCCTTTAACAGATGGCGCAATAGTAATTTAATAAATGTAATGATGTGGAAACGTGAAAGCCTTTAGCGTATATACATCATTGAATAAATATTGTTATTGAGTGTCACTTATAAATATATATTCAATAAATGAGTAACAAATTTATATTTTTAGAAATCTTAAAGTTTCAACGAATTATAACGACCTAAATATATGTGGCCCTAATTCGTCTAATCTCTAATTCCTTGGATCGATGTGAATGAATGAACGACTTTGTAAACTTAAACTATTTCGTAAAAAACTTGGCTTTCATTGGAGCATATGGTTATTTCGTTTTTTCTTTCTAGTCTTTTTTGAGAAGAATCTATATGATAGACATTATGCGCTCGTGCAGAATTACATCAGTTGTCCAAATTCGTGTTACCGTTGACTTCATGGTCAAAAGAGCAATTATGATATATGCTTGGCCAAAATGTTTGCATAGTGTCCTATATTGAAGTTGTTGTCTACATGCATGGAGTAGTTATTGAGTAAATGCCTGAGTTGTTATTCAGGTCTGTATAAGTTGTTTTGAGCATTTGTTCGTCAAAACACACATACACATCTGTTTTGTATAAAAGGATGTGCTTTTGAAAATCTGGTAGACGCCCAAAAACTACTGTGTTGTGATCAGGTTAACTCGTCAAGGTCGAAAGAAGTCTTGCAACACCTTACGACAGGAATGGCATGAACACATTCATTCCAGGTATCCAGAAAAACAGTGAATAGGAGACTGGCCAAATAAGGTTAATTTGCAAGAGAGACTATCAGAATTCACCGCGTCACTGCTTTACTTGGGCAAGACAGCATGCCAACTTACAGTTAGGACACTGACGACATATCAGATAGGTCCTGTTTCCGACTTGTTAAAAGTTATGGTAGGATTCGTGTTCGTCTTTTGTCTGGAGAACAGATGAGAGAAGTCTTTCTTTCTCACAGAGGTTATTGGAATATAGGAAGGCCAACCAAGTTCTGAATGTTTGATATGAACTGATATGAGGTTACGGATGCTAGTTATAATAGTTTGATGTTATATTTTGCCATTATATATACGCTTTGGTAAGGTTTTGTTGTAGTAGATGAAATGATGAATTACACATCTTTCTACAGGTGTCTGATAAAATTGTTTGCTGTTCTAGTAAATCGTTCATGATGTCCATTGAACCTGTCTCATTATACAAATTACATGTGTATATATTTAATATAACACGCAATTCTCAGTTTGACAGTGATAAATGTATTTGTATTCCATCTTAATAATAATCCATCTTTTCGAGCTTCGAGCTACTATCTTCAGTTGTGCAGAGTGACGATATATTAGGTATTATTACATCTACTTACTCCAGCCATCCTCACTTATGGTAATCGAGTGGTAGTTATAAAATCCATTTCATATACTTTGTTGGAAAGCAAGGAATGCTAGTTCCTTTCAGTCAGTGATCCTACAATCAGTGAGTGTCCTATATCTTAGGTAATGAATAGGTGGTAGTTTGGCTAACTATCGGAGCTATCTCTACCTTCTAGATCCAATGTTTCCACACCTGGCTCATTGTGAATAGCCAGATAAATATTTTCTGTTCTTTCCACTTCATCCCCTGGATCCAAAGGAGATAAAATAGAACTCTCATTCTCCTCAGACTCATTGATCTCTTCTCTTGATTCCTGGTCAAGCCAGTGCATAATAAATTTGTCTGTAACATATGGATTCAGCTGGTCGACATATGAGACTAAAACTAAGCTGCTGGCACACACCAAATGTACACCAGCATCTACGATGGCATAACCTAGTTTATCATAGCACCTCTTTTGTTGTATGGCAACTTTTCACATTTGATGGCACACAGACTCTTGTGCATTAACTAATGCAGACCTTAACCTTAAATGTAGGAAGTATACTCTAGGGGGAGGACCCAACGTCACATCTACAGGAAGCAGCAGAGCTTCCTGCCAAAACATCTCTGCTCAAGTTTTCTGTATGCCATTATGGCATAAGATAAGTGTTCACCCTAGTCCGATTGATCAGGATTAAAAACTTGGCAGGCATATGCTTGGCAGTCTGTATTACATATTTCGTTAAACCACCAAACTGGGGGTGGGGGTGTTAAAGTGAAAAATGGATTTTCACCACATCCTAAACTTTACACAGCTCAGAGAACATTTGGCTGTTGAAGTTAGCTCCCTGATACATAAGGTTATTTTCATTCTTCAAATATACTATCCAGATCAACACCAATGCATCATCTATGGACTGTACCATTGTGTCTCTCAATGGAGAAGTGTCGGCCCACTTTGTAATTCATACAATAGTCACGAGTATGTACTAGTAACCTTGTTTCATCTTCAGAAGTGGACCAGCGATAACCAGGGATATTCACTATAAATGGAAACCAACACTTTTCTGTTAGATTTACCATTTTTTGGTCAACTTTCTTCTGTGTGGCCACATTTTACAGTGTTGACACCACCATTAATCATCTAACTCAAATGTGGTCATAAGAACTGTTATCGAATGTTAGTACGAGTACGAGTAACACCTCTGTACCCTCGAGTTTGGGGGTTATGCAAAGTCTAGAGAATCTCTTACTTTAGGGCTCTGGAGACCATTAACTGTAGTACAGGCAGTAATACGGTTTAGTGGTTTGAATGTGATGATAAAGCACATCTTCTTGCACTCATAATTGGTCATACAAGTGACAAAGGTTACGTGTATCCATGTTATGCTCCTCAATCTGAGTTTGTCAAGTTCCATCTTACTGCCTAGCAAGGAGAAACCATGCTAGATCTGAACCCTTCAGCTTCTCTGCCTGAAGCTTATGAACTGTTAATTGCAGTACTCATGTATTTAGTTTAATCCGCTACTGAATAGATCAATGTCATCATTGCAGAAATAGTTTCAATTCCCATATAGTTTCCAGGATTATTACATTCAAAGAACGGAAAGGGTCTCACTATGTGGCGAGACAAACTGTTGGCATTTCTGTATTGTGAGCCCAGACAACGCTGTATGAATGTGGTCCATCTTAGTAGTGAACTTTCTACCATATAAGTGGTGCTTACAAATGGTGTTGATAGAGTATCACGAAGACTACAGCTGCAGTATCTCTTTCTTTATTATAAAGTATCTGTGTTCAGGATTATCGAGTTTGTGATTAGCACATGCGATTACACGTTCCTCTCTACACTCCACCATATAGGTGTGGTAACACAGCTCTGATACCACTATCACTGGTATCTAACAAAAAATCATAGTGTTGTCGGGAATGTGCCATTAATTGGGCTTCCACTAAACCGGGGCTTCTCAGCTGGGTGAATGGTTTACCCAGGGATTAATGAGATCAGAATCAGGGTGAATGAGAATGAAGTGTTGAATGGCAGAATGAATCCGTATTATCAATTATGTCCCCCGGTGGGACAGCAGTAAATCTACGGATTTACAACGGTAAAATCAGGGGTTCGATTCCCCTTGGTGGACACAGCAGATAGCCTGATGTGGCTTTGCTATAAATCACACACACACATATACGTATTATCAATTATACAACAAATTCAAAAGCAAAAAAGTCATTAATTATTATTATTATTTATTTTAGTTGTGGTTTGATAAATACATTTATTTCATGCTGTATTTATTCTAATTGTAGTTTGGTGTATATTTAAGTCATAATCAAGAATTTTGCATTTTAATTAGTACTTTTTGT
The DNA here is from genome assembly GCF_000517525.1 of Limulus polyphemus. Taxonomy (NCBI): domain Eukaryota; kingdom Metazoa; phylum Arthropoda; class Merostomata; order Xiphosura; family Limulidae; genus Limulus; species Limulus polyphemus. The sequence continues at coordinate 74,848 of NW_013666158.1, forward strand.
CTGTTTTCGAACTGGGGTGAGTAAGCTGTGAAAAACGTATAGGGGTGAATGATATTGGAAAAGGTTGAGTAGCACTGGACTAAATCATGCTTCAGGGACTGGACTACTTGCTGACACTCCTCACTCCCCATGAAGTGTATTTCTGCCGTACCCCCCCCCCCCTCCCACCTCTCTCTCTCTTCGGTCCAGCATGGTGAAATTATGTCATCTATATTTGGTTT
>NW_013666158.1:75079-77428 GCF_000517525.1 Limulus polyphemus
GGCCCCCCCCCCCCCCCCTGAAGTGTTTTTTTCCGGCCCCCCCCCCCCCCCCTCCACCTCTCTCTCTCTTCGGTCCAGCATGGTGAAATTATGTCATCTATATTTGGTTTCTTCTCACATTCAAAATGCTTAATATAATTGTATAAAATTTGGTAATGCTTTCTATGTAATATCTACTTTGTGCTTGAAAAACTTTATAATTTGGCTCTGTATTTGTGTAGTACTTTAGGTTGTCAAGTTTTGGTAGTTTTGTCTGACATTGCTGAGTTTTGCACATAATCATTTCTGAAAATGCTGGTCTGGCATGGCCAGGTGGCTAGGGCGCTTGACTCGCAAGCTGCGGGTCGCGGGTTCGAATCCCCGTCACACCAAACATGCTCGCCCTTTCAGCCGTGGGGGCGTTATAATGTGACGGTCAATCCCACAATTCGTTGGTAAAAGAGTAACCCAAAAGTTGGTGGTGGGTGGTGCTGACTAGCCGCCTTCCTTCTAGACTATCATGCTAAATTAGGGATGGGTAGTGCAGATAACCCTCGTGTAGCTTTGTGCGAAATTCAAAATAAATCCTACCTGAAAACGTCTCATTAGGATCATATAAATTAATTACGTTCTTGACAGCTGCGACGTGTAATATAGCTACTTATCGATTTGTAATCATGTTTGAAATGTTAAAAGTTTGTTAATTCTTTTTTATACTGATGAAATACTCTGCTAAATTGTGCTTTTTTTTTCGTATAAAATTTGATGAATGTAAATAGACAAAACTGTTCCGTTTTGAACAATCACCTTGATGTCTTGTATCCTTCATAGGCGTACCTGGTGCGCAGAACTATTTTTTTATCCATGCTTTACCCTAAACACACACGAAATCTTATGCTAAGAATTAAATCATTTGATAAATATGGAATTAGTATTGTTGCGTCAGCGAGGTCACGTGACTAGTATCACGCCACTTCATTCTCGAACAATCGGGAGATTACTAGATTGGGGGTAGTCTGGTATATATAAGATGGTCACAACGTGACGGGACAACAGTGTAATGAGTAATTGAATGTATGCGGACAAAATATTGTTGGCCTCGTGAGACGTGAATTATGGTGTTGTTATAGAGCGACTGCTGAAATTAAGTGTATCGTAAAGTTGTATTCGGAAAGAATAAACCAGTTTTATTTAAGAAAGGACTTGTGTCGCTAAAGTTTCGTCGGAACGAAGTTACGGAAAATTAATTAATGACTGGAGGCGTAACAGTATATTAGCGCTAAGTAGCACGTAGCAGATTTGGATATAAAATTTAATCATCTTAACGAAACATGGAAGCTCTGGATAATCCAGGGATATATATATATTTAAATCAGCTAAACGAGGCTTGGAAGCTTTGGATAGACGATTATCACAGCTTTGTAAAGCATGACATCACTGTATATAGTATTAAATTAACTTAAAAGAGCATGACAACTCTGTATATCTAATTGTATTAGCTTATTAAGGCATGGTAACTTTGAATAAACAGTTAAAACAGCTTAAAAAGGCATGGTAACCTGCAATAAAAATTTAAACATGTTAAAAATGACATGGCGGATCTGCATATTCAATTAGTTCGTTTTGTTTCTTTGTCTAACGACTTGGGAGTCTCTGCCTTTTTAAATTATTTTAGGGCTGACTCCATTTTTATTTTGCTCACGGTGTAGGCATACAAATGAAGCTCATATAACACGACATTCTTATTTCACACACCACTTGTTCGTTTGACAGAAGCACTCGAATTTCACTTCTCAAGTGACGCTACAAGAGATTGTGTGCCGTTCACAAACAGGTTCTGTTCCTTCAAGTTATACCAGAAAAGGAAAGCCGTTGAAATCTTAAGCAACGCAATGTCTACATTTGGAAATAGTCTAATTAAGAGTGTTTATAAAATATTCATTACATCTAATAAATCAACAGAGCTGAGAATAGACTCTTCCTGTACATTAAAGTAAGTATATCGGTTTTGTGTGTAAACGTTTTTTTTCTATGCATTTTTTTACCTTTAGTTCATGTTGATACAGAATATCCCCATCACTGAGATGATGAGAACATTTTTGTAGTTTTGGCTCACCAATTAGAGCAGAAAAATAATAATAAAAGCTAATAAACATTGAGCGTGTTTCTAGTTTATAATATATAAGTGCACATTGTTCTGTATTAAAACTAATAGATGATAAATTTTGAGTGAAAATTCTTAAATCAGGTGGTTAAGACACTCGACTCGCAATCTGAGGGTCGCGGGTTCGAATCCCTCTCACACCAAACATGCTCGCCCCTTTCAGCCGTGGGGGGCGTTATAATGTGACGGTCAATCCCACTATTCGT
>NW_013666158.1:77438-78460 GCF_000517525.1 Limulus polyphemus
ACTGCGTAAATTAGGGATGGATAGCGCAGATAGCCCTCGTGTAGCTTTGCGCGAAATTAAAAAAAAAACAAACCAATTCTTAAATCATTGTAAAAATGTTGACAACACTGTATCGATGAAATACTTTTATTATCGAAAACCAATTTCCCTTTATTTCCTCTACAACACGCTATCATTTGGAGCAAAATCCGCAATAGGAGAAATATTGGGAAGATTCAATAGTTTTCGTTTGGGTGAAGTGATAGCGATCTGATTTTTAGCTCTCGCCAACACTATGAGAGAACGTGAGATTTTATAATAATTAGTATCCTTTATATCAGCTTTTAAATTATTTACTCTACAAACTCACATACAGAATATTAAAAGAAACAGGCTGAAAATAATCGAAGGTGAGAAGAAAGAAACAGAAGGTAAAAAAAAAAAGATGTAATAGAATTTTTATTTGTTTTGTTTCTTTTGTTATGAATTTCGCGCAAAGCTACACGAGGACTATCTGTGTTATCCATCCCTAATTTAGCAGCGTAAGACTAGAGGGAAGGCAGCTAGTCATCACCACCCACCGCCAACTCTTGGGCTACTCTTTTACCACCGAATAGTGGATTGACCGTCACATTATAACGCCCCCACGGCTGAAAGAGCGGGCATGTTTGGTGAGACGGGGATTCGAACCCGCGACCCTCAGATTGCGAGACGAGCGCAATAACCACCTGAGTCTAGAAGAAAGGGACGGAAAGTTGAGAGAGGAATTACAAGAATGAGACATGAGGTTGGCAGAATAATTACGAATAGAAATCAATATAAACAAGACAAAATCGAATAAATTAAAGAAAATGTAAAAATTCAGATTTAAAAATCCATAGGAAATGTACAGAAGGATTATAACAAGATCAAAAAGTACAAAAGAATATCAATGAGGTACAGAAGGATTATAACAAGAAGATTGAAGAAGCCATACAAAATTTGCTGAAAACATAAAAGAAGTAGAAATGACATTAATGGCAGAATAAGACATAAAGAAATTG
>NW_013666158.1:79046-81330 GCF_000517525.1 Limulus polyphemus
AAAATTTGCTGAAAACATAAAAGAAGTAGAAATGACATTAATGGCAGAATAAGACATAAAGAAATTGAGCCCCCAGTGGCACAGCGGTATGTCTGCGGACTTACAACGCTAGAATCCGAGTTTCGATACCCGTGGTGGGCAGAGCACAGATAGCCCATTGTGTTGCTTTGTGCTTAACTTCAAACAAACAAAGAAATTGAAATGGCAAAAGCGAGGATTAAACAAACCGCACCTATATTTTCACCCACCCAAAAATTCCAACCATGATCACCACTAAGTATGCAATATATGGAATAAAAGAGTCCTTCTGGTGTACACCTGTTACTACGACGGTTGTGCCACCTATGACGGCAAGACTTTTCTGGACATCTCCATATGCACCACTGCTTTGTCAAGTTATGAAATATAATAGTTGATATATCATGTACTTGCTACTACCTTGTACTAATGCCAAATTTTTGTTTATATAGGCATAGGCGGGGTAACATATTTGAATTTGGAGAGGGGGCATAGACGACTAAGAGCACCATGTTTGCTTTTTTAACCGTGACTATTGAATTAAAAACTGAAACAGCGACTTTCCATAATAGTTATTCACAAGTCTCTATTCTCCATTCAAAGGGGTACTTCCCTATCGGGTCAAGATTAGAGGCACGTCCATCCAGCGTCCCTCGGTTCTGCCGCCTATGTATTTAGGTGTATGTGCATTTTTTACCTAACATGTTGGCCAAGAGAGTCGTTAAGTTCCTTTGTATTGTTCTGTGATATTAACTGGGAGAAACACACTGTCTGCTCATGGGGGAGATAGCTGTAAACTTGTACGTAGTATGTATGGAATAACTAGTCACGTGGGTAACGCTAGTCACCTGGTAAAGTGTAACGTTATAGTTTTTAGCATATACCTTGATGCTTGCCCAGACTGAGACTGGCTAGGAATTACAGACAGCTTGATAGAGCGTTTGGAAGAACTGTAGCTTTCTCTACTCTTGAGATCATGAGATAAGAATCTTCAGTAATAGCGATTGTCCTTCATGCTTAAACAATGCACACACTGTTATTATGTGTTGGGAATAAATATTATTTTCACATTTGTCTCCAGTCTCTTTCTTTGCACAAACTCAATCATATCTCACAATATTTCTTAATCGAATCTCCTGTTATATAGCGGACGTATCGTATTCACTCTTGGAGAAAATAAGTTTTCCTGAAAATATGAAATGATAGATTGGTTGGTATATGATTAAAATCATAGATGCCGGAGTGGATTCAGCTGAAGAAAAGTAGGTGTACGTCCTTCAGAGAATATGTTCAGTTGGTGATAGAACTTGATTCAAGTATAATTTGATTTTGTTTGTTTTGTCGTTAAGCACAATACTACACAATGGGTTATCGTTGATGCGCATACCACCACCACAGGTATAGAGATTCGGTTTTCACCGCTAAACTACATGTGAAGTTGCAGATAAACAACTAAAAGCACCATCCCAGAATTGTGCAATTATCAGATCAAATTGTGTATAACGATCAACTTTTAAAAATAAAAGTATAGAAAAGTGCAAAAGATTAATTAGACAACTGTTTACCCAGAATGATGGACGTAAATAACAAGAAATAAATACCCTCCCCCCCAGTGGCACAATGGTATGTCTGCGGACTTACAACGCTAGAATCCGGGTTTCGATACCGGTAGTGAGAAAAGCACAGATAGCCCATTGTGTAGCTTTGTGTTTAATGACAAACAAACAAACAAGAAATAAAGTGTTTGAATTATAACCTAAAGTGACATATTGCCAAGAACTGTAAAAAAATCTTTAAGAAGAACAAACTCCTCCCAAAGTATGACAGGAAAAGTAAACTGATATATTTGTGGAAAACATGGATATCTCATCAAAGACTGTGATGAATCAGCCATTGGTAACAAACAAAGGAAAGATATTCTGAGAATGAAAATATTTCTTCTGCCCCAGTTGAAATATGTATTGTTACGTCTTCGTTCGTTAGTTGATTTTCCGTAAATTCGTTCCGACGAAACTTTAGCGACACAAGTCCTTTCTTAATAAAACTGGTTTATTCTTTCCGAATACAACTTTACGATACACTTAATTTCAACAGTCGCTCTATAACAACACTATAATTCACGTCTCACGAGGCCAACAATATTTTGTCCGCATACATTCATTTACTCATTACACTGTTCCCGTCACGTTGTGACCATCTTACATATACCAGACTACCCCAATCTAGTAAATGCTAGAACATTCACGAAGGAACAGGAAACTTCTAG
>NW_013666158.1:82330-87696 GCF_000517525.1 Limulus polyphemus
ATTAGGGTTTAGCTGCAGGGTCTGGAAGGGGCTTGTCATTGTCTGGGGCTGGTTAAGTCGATGATTAATGTATCCTTCTTGTGTAGAAGACAATAAATCATCCTTTAATGTGTGTCAGCAGCAACTACAGGAAAATCAACAACAATGGCAAGAAGTACAAATGGAAAACATTAGTAAATTTAAAAGCGAATTAGTTTTCTGCAACTGTTGGATACTTTCTTCCTGTTTCTTTTCTTGTTCTAGTTGCCACTGCTGTAATCTCTCTTTTTGTTTATTTTACTGTTCGAGCTGCCACTGTTGCAGGTTTTCTTGCAACTGCTGTAATCTCTCTTCTTGTTTCTTTTCTTGTTTATTCTCTCGTTATTCTTGTTTCTTTTCTTTTCCTCTAACAACTGTTGTAATTTCTCTTTTCGTTCTTCTTGTTTCTTTTCTTTTTCCTCTAACAACTGTTGTCATTTCTCTTCCCGTTCTTCTTGTTTTTTTTGATGTTCTTGTATTGCTGCCATCAAGTCTGCTAGGCTGTAGTTTGATTTGCCGCTTCTCGTTTCCATTTTTTTTCCTGTCCCACTCTCTGACACCAATTTGTTACGTCTCCGTTCGTTAGTTGATTTTCCGTAAATTCGTTAAGACGAAACTTTAGCGACATAAGTCCTTTCTTAATAAAACTGGTTTATTCTTTCCGAATACAACATTACGATACACTTAATTTCAACAGTCGCTCTATAACAACGTTGTGACCATCTTATATATACCAGACTACTCCCAATCTAGTAAATGCTAGGGCATTCACGAAGGAAGGATATTTCTAGAAAACGTGGCGTGACGCTAGTCACGTGACCTCGCTGACGCAACAGTATATTGTTTAAAGAAACCAGTCCAAGAGTTAATGGATTCATCGGTGGAAAACCTTATATTTTGTTTATTCATTCTGGTTCTGCATATTATCTGGTAATGAAAGCTGGAACATTGCTTATGGAAATGAAGCAAAAAAACGGTGAATTTATGTGAAAAGCAGGTGTTGATCAATTTCAAGCAAGAGGAAAGTTGAAATTCACTCTCACACGACATGATGTGCAGGCAATCGACATTGAGGTAGCATGAATATTGAAATTTGACTTCATGTGGAAACATGGGTGTGAAGTTAAACTAGCTTGACATAGTTTCACAGACAACGACCAAGAAATCCTTAGGTATTACTTGTCATTTAGAGCACTAGGCACTGAACTTTCAGTAACAAGGGTACAACCATAATATAATAGAGACAATAACCTAAATGCAACAGAGCAGAATCCAGTAAGACAGGTAGTTCAAGCCAAAAGTCAGCCTTCGTGATCATCCTTCAAATTTCGTCTGTGGATGAAATACCAAATCATATTGTTAGCTTCAGAGAAGCTATTGCTAGAAGTAAGTCAACCTACTGGAAAGCCCGAGTTTGCGGCTGAGAAAACTTCTAAGTTGTCACCAGAAGTGGAAGTCACCAATGGATTCTCTGGACCATCTACCTGGAGAGAACTTTCCACGTTGAAAGACATCAAGTGTTTGATAGCAGATAAAAAGTTAACCCATTTTTGTATCATAAACCACAAAAAAGAGAAACATCAAAAATATTTGGTGATTGGAGAGTTTAGGAACAGTAAATAAGTAAAAAGAAGAAGAGTTTATTTTGCTAATTAAATTTCTATTTGCACTTTTTTCACATAATTCATGATTGTAATATATCTATTTATGAATATTAATGTTATTGATTATTAAGAGCTTTTTTTTGTTGATTATAGAAATTTAAGTTTAATTTAACATAGTTTTATTTTTGTAATAAGACTGTTCAATAGACTTCACAATCCAGGCAGGGGGCAATGTTGTAGACTGTATTTTTCTTAATTTAGACGTTTTTGTTGAGGTGAAAAGCAGGTGGCTTAGCATCTGGAATTTTTTCGAAAATTAAGGAAATGATTTGAATATCTAAAACGTGAGTTGAGGGAAGGTTGTTGAGATTTTTAATGATAATCGAACCAGTCATTTAGATAGATCAATTCTGTAAATATTGGGTTTTTCTTTTCAACAAAGTACTAGGCATACGTACGAGAAAATTTCTAAGTGGTTTCTCTGAGGCGGTATTTATTTGTATTGGCCCGGCATGGCCATGTGGTGGTTAGGGCGCTTGACTCGCAATCTGAGGGTCACAGGTTCGAATCCCCGTCTCACCAAACATGCTCGCCCTTTCAGCCATGGGGACGTTATAATGTTTCGGTCAATCCCACTATTCGCTGGTAGAAGAGTAGTCCAAGAGTTGGCAGTGGGTGGTGATGACTAGCTGCCCTTCCCGCTAGTCTTTCACTGCTAAATTAGGGACGGCTAGCACAGATAGCCCTCGTGTAGCTTTGCGCAAAATTAAAAAAAACAAACAAACAATTTATTTCTAAAGTTAGTTATATTATGTTCTTCTTTTTACTGAATAATCCAAAAAGAATTCGCTCAACAAAAGAAACCGTTAAAACAACATTTTCGGCCATCTAACTGTAGAGAGCTAAACCTTTTCAAAATCAAAAATTATTTTGTACAAGAGCTATCATTTCACACGTACACACATACATACATAGCTATGCAATTGGGGCCGGATGTTGTCATGCAGTTAGCAACATGCTCAATCTGGGAATCCGACGATCCATGGTTCGAGACCTGTTGCCGCAAAATCACACTTCGCACTTTTGCCGTGACTACGCCAATAGTGTTTGTCGAATTGCACTATTCGATTAGTGTATCTAAAGAGACGGCGTTGGGTGCTGTTAACTAGCTGCCTTGTTTCTAGTTTATCATTCCAACATTAGGAACGGCTATACTTAATTAGCCCTTGTGTAGTTTTACGTGAAATTCTGAAACAAACAAATTACTTTCATCCTGTATTTTAAGAACACATGAATAAATTACGATAGGGCCCCAAATATTCTTATGTTAACACCTTGATGTTATTAGCCCTCCACACTGGTGACAAAGTATGTTTCTTTTAGGTTTATTAATTACATAAAATTTGTGAATTCCAGTATATCTTTTTTTAAGGTATCCAAACATAGAACTCATTGGTATATAATGTTTAATAAAAACCATAGGAACGTAGAGGTTCAGTAGAATTATAAACACCGTCTTCCCCAGTAGCTCAGCGGTTGGTTTGATGGCTTATAACACTAAAGTTCGAGATCCAATCCCTTCGGTTAGTACAAAGCAGGGAACTCAATGTGCAGCTTTGCGGTTTAGTAAATATTTTAAATATTGTACAACTGATTAATGTGTTTGATCAAATTAACTTTCTCATATGGAAAATGTTCAATAACAAGGTCGATATTAAATGAATTTTATAGCTATAAGGGGATTTTTTAAAGATTTCTTTTGCCTATCAGTACTTTACGTTTTAAAGGCTTAAACTATAGCAAGCTTTTGGGAAAATACTGCATTCAGTCTTTCGGATGTATTTAGTCATATAGCCCAAAATTGCTTGGCTAAGAGGGAGTTTATGTACAGCAATGCAATGAATTATTTTATAAACAATAATTGAAAGGATAAGTTTATATAGACAGAGTAAGAAAAGTTTTTAAAGGTTAAAGTTCATTAATATATCTCAGTAAATCGGTGCTCAGTAGCAAATTTCAGATTGTGAGCATGACTGATTTATCTATAAGTTTCTAGTTCTATTTTAATCTTTGACAGTTAAGTTTGGGAGTGTATATGTAGATGAAATATGTTTACAAACATCTGATTGTGAGAGAAACAGTTTTGTAACATGTTATGGGACACATGATACCTTATATTGGTAGCCTATTGTCTTTAGGTGTCTCGTTATCACCTGACCTTGGAAGCTAGACGAAAGGAACACAACTCCCATGATTGTTTAGTATATTCTGACCTCAGTAGACTTTGAAATATATTTAGAACACGCATTCTTCATTTGTGGCTATGAGGAATTTCACTATTTAAGATCTAAGATAACTAAATATATTTTATAGTGTCTTCACTCTGTCATTGACAATTACCCTCTTCTTTAACAACAACAAGAACAAAACTCAATTCATTTTATAGTGTTTTTCCTTTTCTCACTAACATTTATTTTCTTCTTCTTTACAAAAACTAAAACTAAATATAATTCAGGGCCTTAGGAAGCGATAAGGCCAGTCAGGCCATGGCCTAACCACTTATGTATTAAAACTTGCTTCTTTTAATTCAGTACACTACGTTGTGTGTATGCAGCATTTGTAGTTAAAATGGCTCAAGATTAAAATCTCATAGCATTAAAATAAAGAAAAATCACGGGGAGCATGCCCCAGACCCACCCCCTTACAAATGGCAAAGGTCTAACTCCTCAAAAATGCTTCCTATGACAATGTATTTTATTGTGTTTTCTTTCTTAATTTTTATGGTGATTTCCAGTTGTTATATAGTCGCGGTTAAACGCTAATTTTTTCTTTCAAGAAGCAGCGTTAATATCCTAAACACACACACAGAGAATGCTGTTTTCTTACGGTCTAAACTTATACTGTAACGTTTTGGTAATTAATAATTGCTCGGGTTAAGAAATAATAGAAATTCATAGCCGTTTATCTTTTATACAATAAAATACAAAATATTTTGTATAAGTTTGATTTAAATCAAAGAATTTATGGCTATATGTGTGTGTGTGACTGGATTTGTTTGAATGCTGATTGTCAATATATGCTATCAATACATAAGTTGTATGATTGTTTGTGTAATTAAGAGAATTGTTACTACAGAAAACAAGTTTGTGTTTGTTTTGTAGGCGTGAGGCGTATTGTCAGAATTGTAAGTATATATATATTGGTGTGGGCAAAGGATTCTTCTACAGTAGGTGTCTGTGGCTTTTTGGCGATAAATTCGAACAATAAACGGCAAGCACGCACTCCACTTGTTTTAAAATAATATGTTAAAAACAATTAAACGTATGTACAAAATTATTTACACTATGGAGATCATAGTTGTATCTTAAACACTATACAGTTTTCTTCTTCTTGTCAAAAGTCCACTTAGGCTAACTCAGTAGCCGAACTATTTTTCTCTATTTTTATCACAATAGTATCAGTGAATAATTCACTTACGCTGCCTCGTGGTTTACCACAGTTGTATTCTGAACTTCCAATAACTGTTTTCCTTTCGTCAAAGTCCACACAGGCGGGTTCATTTAGTTTATAATACCCTATGGCAAGACAAATTATTATCCTTATCTCTATCAAACTGTTAATCTCATTTTAAAATATTCATTCACATGACAGCTAACTTCACATTTTATCTGACTGAACATCTCTTTCACTTGAATTTACTTTTACTCTGCTCCCGCTCGTTTGGTCTCCACTATTTACATGTTT